>NC_036250.1:3760145-3777138 GCF_002742605.1 Olea europaea var. sylvestris
AAGCGGTAATAAGCAGATGACTTAGGAGTGAAAAACGAGGAATGGAGATTGAAGACAAAAATGAGCTCGAGGAAATTTGGTGAGGTATCAATTTAGGAGTAACAAGAAACAATCTGCGAGCAAGGTTGAGAAAAAACATTGAAGAGGAAGAACATCCACCATTATCTAAGAGAATTGAGATTAAGGATTCTTCTAATATATTCGGGTTACGTATTCATCTTCCATCTTGTATTTCTGCGATACAATTATGAGTGGTTAAGCTTCTTCTTGTTGCTAGGATTTACAATGAAGCCTTTAATTCTTTAATCTAATAAATTGCTCTTTTTTTTTCCCTTTTTTTTTTAATTTTAAATCTTGATGGACTGATGGTTTGTTATTAAATTTGATATCTTATTATCTAGCCAATATTAGGATTGTTCATGGAATTCGTGCTGATACCGAGAGGTTCTACGTATTTGTAGATGTCTCACATTTTTATCTACTTGCAACCTTCATTTGAAATATAATTAGATCGTGGGACATAACGAATATGAGAAAGTATAAAATAAGAATTGGTTAATAAAGAGTAATTGATGACTAAAGTAGGTTAACAATGTTGGATTCGGATTCTAGTGACTTAAATTAAATTTCAAGATTTGCTTACTTTTTGATTGCTTATTTTAGTTAATTATTAGAGTTAATTGCGTGTGGATCTTGATTAGAGTTAATATGGTAAATAGCATTAATTACACTTCCGTGACCAACTTTTTTCTAGACAATCGTGTTTCCAACTTCTGAAAAATTAGCCGCCTTCATCCAAATGTATGATTTTCATCAATTTCTTCGTTAGCCAATCCTTTGACTTGCAAATATTAAAAACAGCAGAATGATCATTCCATTATTTTAAATTAAAATATTAAAAAATCCAAAAAAATAATAATTATTAAAATATATAAATAAATTAAGCGAAAAAACCCTGATTATCTTTTCCATCACCCCGCTACTACATCCAACCCATCACACCAGGAAATTCACCTATTTATACACAACCGCCGCCAGTAAGAAGTTCGCCTAATAATGAATATGTTGACTCAAATTTGGCTCACCATTTTCACCATATCCAGGAGAAATTCGTGGCGGGCCTGGTGGCTATTGTGGAGCTAAAGAGGTGGCGGTAAGATGAGAACGAGAAACGAATCCTTCTTTTTCACGCATATTAAGAAAATTTAGTTAATAAAATTAAAATAATAAATCTTACTATCATTTTTACTAATATACCCTAACACAATCAATGTTCGAGGTAATTAAATTAAGCATACAATATTCAAGGTAATTAAACTGATAACAAAGCACATTAAATAAGGACATATTAGAAAATCAGTATATTAACCAAATTCTCAAATAAGAAACATGACAATAGTTTGGAACAGATGAAGAAAGGAAAATATGTTGGAAAAATAATAGCAATAGAGAAGAAGAATATAAAAGAATATCAATGAAGGCTTGAACACGAAATTAATCTCGCTGTACTCAAACGTTATTTGCCTCATTTCCAACACTTTTTAAGGATTTCAAACAAATAGTTTATAGGATTAAATAAACCTTGATAAGAAGAACACCAAAAAGCAAAAATGTAACTTCACAATAAACAAGTGAAAAATTGAGATGATTATGTGATAATTTCCTTAATGTTTGGAAGAATAATTTGGAGGTAAATTTCAATGGAATTCAATATATCTTTCTTGCACTTGGATCACCTATTTATAGACCTTGGCAAGTTTTTCACGAAATGGTGCAAAACCAGAATAAAAAGCCACAAATTTCAAATAAAAAACGGTCAAAAACCTAACGTTAGTTTTTTGATAACCATGCGATCGCATGGGCTATAGCCATGCGGCCGTATGGTTATAGCTTCCCCAGCCCTCTCATTTTTAGGAGGGCCTCATGCGACCGCAGGCATGGTTAACCCCCCCCCCCCCCCTTTTCTTGATTTTGAACAACAAACAAATAAATTCCAACAATTACCCACTTGTTCAAAATCTGGATTAATCACATAATCAAATATCAACACTTGTGCATAAGAATTAGATATCTTTTGATTTGAATATATTCATAGTGTAATTCTCATAAAGTATTATCAGAATTCCAGGTGGCTAGTGTGCCTTGAACCAGTTATTCTTTGTAACAATATCGATGAAATCACACACACAAGTGTTAAGCTTTTCACTAATTCCTCTAACTCGCTTAGTGCTAATATGACCTTGCACTAATTTTATTTCACTGAACTTTTAAAGAGAGAAAACTTCAACTCTCTAATGAGGCGGCACCACCTCAAAGTTCACATATGTGAAGTTCTTCTAGTATCTTTGTTACTATTACAAATACTTTCACTTTGTACTGAACTTCATTAAGAGTTTATTTTAACTCATCCCTCCAACAGTAACAACCAACACTATTTCTCAAAGAGAGTATTTGATATATTTAATAGTGTTGTATCCATCCACTTATCGAATAACTTGTTGTTACCTCTTGAACTATAATTTACTAGTTTAGTATAACTTGGTGAGGTTGCAGTTATTGGTGGATCTATTTGAGGAGTTTTAATCTCATTTTTCTTGATGTTGATCTCACTAACTCTTTTGTGAGAGGTTTTGTAAATGGATCGGCTAAGTTTTCACTAGACTTAACAAATGTAAGAAAAATTACTCCATGCTTGATTAATTTACTTACATACTCGTGTCTTGTCTAGACTTTCCATTGTATATTTCGTTATATGCTCGAGCTAGAGTTACTTAACTATCACACAAGATATGTATAGAAGAAATATCATTTATATTTAAAGGTATTTCATATAATAAATCTCTTAGCCACTCAGCTTCTTTCCCGGTTTCAGCCAATGCTACAAACTCCAATTCCAAGTTGAATGAGTAATACAAGTTTGTTTCTTAGACTTCCAAGAAATTGCCCCACCTCCAAGAGTGAATATCGAATCCGAAGTAGATTTATTTTCTCCTGCACTCGATATCCAACTTGCGTCGGTATATCCTTCCAAGATTTTAGGAAATTTTGTATATTGTAGCCCAAGATTTTTGGTTTTCTTTTGGTAACCAAGAACCCTACCGATGGTCTTCCAATATTCTGAATTTGGATTGCTAGTAGACCTACTTAGTTTACTTACAGCAAATACTACATCAGGTCTTGTACATTGTTATGCGTACATAAGACTTCCAATTTCACTTGCGTATTCTATTTGTGCAACTGCTCTACCTTCATTTTTTATCAATTTATATTTGGATCTATAGGAGTGTTAGCCTCCTTAATATTCAAATGTTTGAATTTATTTATCACACTCTCAACATAGTATGATTAGCTTAATGTAAAACCCCCACTATTATTTTTAACTTTGATACCAAGGATATTATCAACTTCTCCAAGATCCTTCATTTTGAAAGTAGAGGATAGAAACAATTTTGTTTCTTTGATCCCGTCTATATTATTGCTAATGATTAGTATATCATCAACATATAGACATACTAACGTAAATATATTATCATTCACTTTCGTGTAGAGGCATTTATCTACCGAATTATGATTAAATCCATTTGACATTATTTTAGAGTCAAATTTCTCATACCATTTTTTAGGAGCTTGCTTTAGTTCATATAAGGATTTAATTAATTTGCACACTTTATGTTCATTTTCCGGTAGAACGAACGCTTCTGGTTGTTCCATATGGACCTCTTCTTCGAGATCTCCATTTAGGAACGTTGTCTTAACGTCCATTTGATGAACATGTAGATCGTAAATGGATGTTAACGCAAATAAGATCCTGATCGAGGTTATCCTAGCTACGGGTGCATATGTGTCAAAGTAATCAATTCCTTCTCTTTGACGATACCATTTAGCCACTAATCTAACCTTGTAGGTATTAAGAGATCCATCGGAATTGTATTTCTTCCTAAACACTCACCTGCAACCAATAGCCTTAGATCCTACTGGCAAGTCAACTATTTTCCAAGTGTTATTTGAAATAATAGAATTTATTTCGTTGTTTATAGCTTCTTTCCAGAACATGCAATCTCTAGATTGCACCGCTTCCTTATAAGTCTTAGGATCACTTTTCACTTGAAGAACAAAGGGAATTCTTCTTACAACATCCTTTCTATCTCCTTCTACTAAGTAAAAAGAAATAAGTTGGGGATCTATCTCATCTAATCCTAAGTTCTTTTCTTTTCTAGTTCTTTTACTTCTTCAAGGTTCAATTTTAACATCTTTTATGGATGTCTCTTCTGGTGAGCTTCTAAAGATTGAAATATCCTTATTATTATTTTCAGATTTCTTAGCTATCATTACATTTTCGAAGAATTCCATATCTCTTGATTCTATTATGACATCCGTTTCTAAATTTAATAATCTATAGACTTTGCTATTAAGAGCATATCCCATAAAAGTACATTTGATACCTCTAGTACCTAACTTGGTTCTTTTAGGACCCATATTTTTACAAAATGCCCCATACTTTAAAATAACTAATATTTGGGTTTCTATTTTTTCAAATTTCATATAGAGAAATTTTATTCCTTTTCATATGAATCCTATTTGTTATATGGAAAGCATTAAGTGAGGCTTCACCCCATAGATTAAAAGGTAATTCAGAAATTAACAGCATGACGTTTATCATTTCCAAAAGAATTCTATTCTTTCTTTTTGCTAATCCATTTTGTTCTGGTGTTCTAAGTGCAGAAACTTGATGTATTATTCCATTTTGTTCACAAAATATGTTAAATTCATTAGAAAAATATTTCCCACCTCTATCGCTTCTTGAAGTCTTTAATTTTCTTCCTAATTGATTTTCAACTTCAATCTATAAGTCTTAAAAGCACTAAAAGTTTCATCCTTATGTTTTAATAAGTACACATAGGTATATCTAGAACAATCATCAATAAAAGTAATAAAATATCTATTACCATCTCTAGTTAACATTCTATTCAATTTACATATGTCGGAATGAACAAGTTCAAATAATCTTGCTGTTCTTACTACGCTATGAAATGACTTCTTAATCATTTTTTATTTAACACATGTTTCACATTTTTTCAAGTTGTCAATATCACATTGTATTAATTCACATTTAATCATTCTTTTCATAGTATTAACTCCAATATGTGCTAATCTATCATGCCATAAATTAAATGAATCAGTAACATACGCAAAAGATTTAATTTTATTTGAATTATCCTCAATAGTACATAGTTTGATCATTCCTTCAGTGGAATAGCACTTTCCAACAAAGTGCCCATTATGGGTTAATACAGGCTTTCCAAATTCAAAAACAGATTTAATTCTAGGTTTTCCCAAAAGTACACTACTTGCTAAGTTTCTATTCATTTCTGATACATGCAAGATATTTGTCAAAGTGATTTTCTTTTCGGAAGAGAAAATGAGTTCCACATTTCCTTTGCCAATCACTTTTGATCGTCCTTCATTTCCCATCTGTATCCCTTGATTATCTTCAATGTCATGATAAGTTTTGAAAAGAGACTTATCATAACATACATGGATTGTAGCGCATGTATTGTACCACCAGCCCGAAACTTTGCCTTGGATTGCATTGATTTTGCTTATCGTGGCGATAGTCTCATCAACAGGGTTCACTTGTCCTTCCTTCTTTTGTTGTTTCCTATGTCTACAATCCTTAGCATAGTGTCCCGATTTTTCACAAACATAGCAAGGTCCTTTGGCTTTGTTTTTTAACTTTCCTTGATCCTTTCTAGGACCAAGAAATTTTCCTTTCTTTTTAAATTTGTTGAAGTTGTCCACGACATTGACCTTTGAAGAGTCATCATAAAAATTTTCAATGTTATCTCTTGCTCTTGATTCTTCCTCAATAAGAAGATGTTTTTGTATATCTTCCAAAGAAGAGTTTTAGGAATTGTGAAGAATCTTCTTCCTATGTCCTTTCCAAGAACTGGAAAGTTTTGCAATAATTGCTCCCACTTGAAAAGTTTCGGGAAGTTCGATGTTCACCGCTTTCAGTTTGTCTACAATTATTTGTAACTCATGTACTTGAGGCAATAAAGGTATATTATCCAAAAATTTGAAATCAAAATACTCAGATATTAAGAACTTTTTGGTACCTTCCTCCTCGACTTTGTATTTGCTTTCTAGCGCGTACCAGATTTCTTCTGTCGATGTAGTGTTGGTGTAGAGATCGTAGAGGTGATCAGATAATGCATTTAGGATATGGCCACGACATATCAATTCGTCCTCTTCCCGTTTCTTCCTTTCTGTGCAGATTTCTTCGGTATCCTTGTCAATTGCATTGGAAATGGGCACTAATTTTGGATCAAGCACGTAGAATATATTCAAGGCCGTTAATAGAAATTTAAGTTTGTCTTGCCATCTTGTAAAATTGCACCATCGAATCTGTCCAAGCGTACCAAGTCTTGATTCATCATTTTGATGGTAGCAAGTGTAGATTCCATCCCCATCGCAGTAATATTAACAAGTAATGTTTGAGAATGTTGGAAAAATAATAGTAATGGAGAAGAAGAATATAAAAGAATATTAATGAAGGTTTGAATACGAAATTAATCTCACTGTCATCAAACGTTATTTGCCTCATTTTCAATGCTTTTTCAAGATTTTCGGCAAATAGTTTGTAGGATAAACACAATGAACAAGTGAAAAATTTGGGATGATTATGTGATAATTTCCTTAATGTTTGGAAGAATAATTTGAGGGTAAATTTCAATGGAATTCAATATATCTTTCTTGCACTTGAATCATCTATTTATAGATTTTGGCAAGTTTTTCAAGAAATGGTGCAAAACAAGGATAAAAAGCCACCAATTTCAAATAAAAAACGGCAAAAAAACTAACGGTTAGTTTTTTGATAACCATGCGACCGCATGTAGCCATGCAGTCGCATGGTTATAGGCTTATAGCTTCGCCAATCTACCCATTTTCGGGAGGGCCTCATGCGACCGCATGAGCTTAATCCATGTGATCGCATGGTTAAGCCCCTCTTTTTATTTTTTTCTTGATTTTGAACAACAAACAAATAAATTTAAACAAAATATAAATATCATTATAGGATGGATGGAGTAATATTGTTTATTTTTTGAATTCTTTTCCTTTTTTTCAAAAATTTTAGTTTTTTTTTTCCTTATTTTAAATATTGTAATTTATAATAAGAAAAGGATCATTTTATCTTTTTAATTTTTGAATTTGCACGTGAACATGGTTGATACTTGATAAGTAGTCGTCCATTTGGATTTCTATAATATGGCAGGCACATCCTTCGACAATTTAGAACGTGGCGTAGTAAATATGTACAATATGATTTCACCTACCAAACAACCAAACCCCATGATCATTGAACAATCCTCAAAATAAAGAAAAAAAAAAGTGGGACCTCTTCTCCACCATCCAGCAAATGCAAGCTTTTGATTACTCACCGGCAAACTTAAAATAAAATAAAACCGCACTGCTGTCTAGAAACTGGCCTTCTTTAACGACGTTACAGTAACTTTGGCTCCTAACGGCGACGCACCGACTTCAATATCAATGGAGTCGTAACGGAGAAACAGCTCCACCAGCATCAGCCTCGAAATCAGCACCACAAAATCTTTTCCGGCACACTGCTTGTTGTTAACGGTGGGACTCTCAGTTTCCGGCCCGTTAGACCAGAGAACGTGTTTCAACAGTTTTTCACCCTCATCGTCGATGAACCTTTCCGGCACAAACTCGTCTGCCCGGTCGAAAATTTTAGGATCCTTGGTCGCAAATGGTTGGAAGCCGAAGAGCATTTCTCCCTCCTTAATTTGGAAAGCTGCGTCGTGGGATTCAATCACGAAGTCACGTTTGGCTCTCGCGAACTGGAGAGGCACCGGCGGCTCAATTCGCAGGGATTCGTATACTACGGACTTCATCAACGGCATGCGTTCCATGGCTGCCATGGTTACTTTGCCACCGGTTGATTGAATGGCCGACCGGATTTCTTGTGCCAACTCTGAATGGAGCTTGGCCCCGGCTCGACCAACCCATTTAAGCATGTTGGGAAAGAAAATTTTCATCCCACCAAAGGAGTTGAAGCAAGTAGCGAAAATTAGATTGTGACAAGCCTCTTCTCGTGATAGACCAAGTTTTTCAGCTTCATCAAGAACAGGAGTTGAATTCTGGTAAAAGAAATCATACAATCTTTTGTAGTCTTTCTTTATCAAGAATGGTGGGAGAGAAACTGAGTGAAAAATGCCATCTTCAAGTAGTCTTGGTAGACCAAGAATTAGAATTGGATGCAGTTGAAACAGCACCCATTTGCTAACAATCTTGGGTCCATCGGACCCAAGCTTGGTGTCAACTGGGTTAGCGCCATATAAAGATCGAGCCAAGAATTTAAATGCGGCCTGATCATTAGCCTCACCAAAACTTGCTTTCCCTTTAGTGGCTAATTCTCTTTCTAAATCATCAAACAGCTCCGTGTAGCTGCTGTGGAACTCCGGGATCACCTGATCGCGCCTGAGAGACAGTAGAAAGAACATGATCTTCTTCAGCTTGGCGTGGTTCGGTTCCGACGGATCCAAATAGGAGAGGATTCTATAACCACCGGTGAGTTCAGTGGACGGCATGTATGTACCGGTGAAAACATCCTTCTTTTCGACTTTATCAGTGTCAAAAAGGACAGGAAAACTCTTGCCGTCAAGCAAAACTGTGACTTTCGAGTTGAAGGAAACTAAAGGACCGGGTGGCATATTGGTCTTAAAGACTGTAGACTGGTATTTTTGAATTCGGGACTTGAAATACTCGTCCCTCCCTTGGTTGTAAAAGTAATCTTGTCTGTCTTTCCATGGTCCGATCAAGGGGAGCCCGTAGTCTCCTGGAATTTTTCGGATCGGAAGCTTGTTCGGTTTTGCTGTCACAACCGTCGATGCCGGCTGAGGAGGTGATGGCGTAGAAAAGGATGGCTTTTTGGAGACAGAGGCTGTGATTGGCCGGAAAAGGGGTGCCGGTTTTAATTGTTTTGAAGCAGGTAGCTTTTGTGATCTCTGCAAAGAAAATTGTAATTGCGAAGAAGAGAAAGCTAAAGAAGATGAAGCCATTATTATTAAGCTTTTTTTATGAGTGCAGGTGGGAGAAGAATTAATAATGGATGAAGAAATGAGGAGGTGCAGATTGGAGTTGCACCTTGTGAGGCATGTATTTATATAAACAAATAAATGGGTAAATTTTTTAGTAAACACGATAATCTATTCAAATCACTTATTGATGAGTGTCAAACTATTCAAATTACGTGCTTTGACGTTGAGTGAGTCCGTCCACCTATTCTACTTCTATCTTGTACACACTAGAAAGTTTAAAGTATCATCATATAATTGAACGATCTTAATACGTGTGAATACAAGATCATCTAAATGAATTTTCAGATAAGGGGAGTTCAATATATATATATATATATATATATATATATTATGTTGTGTTAATCTACTATTTCAAAATGCAATTTTCAATAAAAATGAGGTTCGAACATGCTCTTAATAAGGTAGATAACCACAGTCAAGAATAATGAATGTTAGAGTGCGAAAGGTGAGTGGGGGTCCCACGGGGCTGGAGTGGGGGTGGGGGAGAGGGGGGCTTGTGATTGGATGGATTATTTATATGCACTACTCGATGTTTGACAAAAACAAGCCTTCCAAAGCGCGCATGAATTAAGATAGCCACTATGAATCCCATTTATAGCACAATGTATTTGTTATGTACCCAAATTCCAACACTTGTTTGATTCTTGTACACATCTTGCTTTTCTATGGCACGTTCAAATGTCAAAGTAGGAAAGTTCAGTGTCTTCATGCTAATTTAAATGATCAAATTAGCGATGTTAATTATTCGGTCCAACAATTGACTAACAACTATTCGATGAAAAAAAAAATCAACTATAGATACAAAAGAAATTGTATTCGCAAGATTTCAATTTTTGTTGCATATTTTGTTGAAGTAACGCATGAATCTCCTCATTTTTCAAATGGTAAACATTTAATTTGAGTGAAAAAAAAAAAAACATAAAAGATAGAGAGAAGAAAATATTCAAGAAAAAAAGAAGAAAATGTGAATGCAATGAAAAAGTGAATGTTAAGACTTAAGAAAAAGAAATGTGAAAGTTGACCCCGAGTTTGCTACAAAGTAAAAGGTCAATAATGTGAATATGGAGAATTAAAGTTTACGGATTTGTTTGTACAAAATGCATAGATTAAGGACCTCCCGTTTCAATCTTTCCTTGGTTCATTCAACAACTAATGTTGAACGTAGAGGTTTTCACTTTCAATTAGGGAGAATTGCAACCACGGTCCTAAGCCTTTTATTTTGTCGCAGACTTTACCTAAATATTTTATTTTTGACCCACAATCCTAAATTTTTGCTTTTTGGTTTTGGGTGGAGTGCGTATGTGGGTGGACTGAATGAAGAAGGGGGGAAAATGTACTTTTTTTTATTGGTTTTTGATTTAAATTATTTTACTTTAATTGTTTTATTAAAAAAATATAAAATTATCATTTTAACCTTCTAAAATTGGTCAAAGTGTAGTCAATCCATTGACTTTTGGTCACTTAACAGAGCAATGGATACAATCCATCTATCTGTCATTCTATTGCAACAAAATGAAAGGTTTGGGGCTGTGAGTAGCATAAATAAAATATTTGGATAAAATTTGCGATAAAATGAAAGATTTGGGACCATGACTGCAATTCTCCCTTTCAATTATGTTCCAATTTTATCATATTTTTTGAAAATTTAGTTTTCTCCATATTTATTTTCAATTCAATATTTATGGACCTACAAATATTTTTCGAGTTCTGTCAAACAAGGGCTGTGCTGTAAATCCCGGGCCACAGGGTGGGCGTGTGTAGTTGAACTTGAACAGAACGAGCCGTTCGGAATAATGGTCGGAAATGTCAAACGAAGACATGTCAACGTCCTTACTGTCTACCTTTCAATTTACGAATTTTCGACCAATCAGCTAAAGTTTTGGCCCCCACCCACAAATTATAGTTTGTACACTACCGGCCAAAAGTACGAGTCTTGGATGCACGTGCTCGATTTTTAATTAATTAGGTCTTTTTGCTTTATAATTAACCCTGTTTAATTCCACTAAAAGAAGTAGATAATCGCGCATTTTATAAATTTTACAATTTTTTAACAACATATTTCATTAACTTTTAAAATCTACTTTATTTAAACTAAAAAGGGACTAATTTTGTTACTCAAATGTATAAAATCTGTTGGATATTGGTTAAATAAATCGAGAATTGAAAATCGATTAAAGTTCGTATCGACTTTGGCCAAATACTCAAAAGCTCGACTCAATCCGTTTAGGCAAAATTTTTTGCCACTTCGCCGCTTCGGGGCGCACAAACAGGGATCGACCTGCCCGGTCAGATCGCGGGGGTCGAGGGGGCAGCGCCCCCCCGTGGGGAGTCGGGGGCAACGCCCCCGAAAGAGAATTTTGATTTCTCTGCATGTATTGAAGGGTATATTTGGCATTTCGAAAACCAATATCGGATGAATGAGAAATTACGAAAAAGGACGAAAATCAGTGAACAGACACATTTTCATAAAGGTGCATTGTTTGGAAAGGATACATGGTTTGGGCTCAACCATTAGTGAATAGACACCTTTTCATAAAGGTGCATTGTTTGGAAAGGGTGCATGGTTTGGCCTCAACCATTTCGTCCACACCCTTTCATGGTCTATAAATAGGACCCTTTGGGTGTCCTATTCCTCACAATTTTGATATGCAAAACATATCTCATCCTCTCTTCTATCCAAAATCAAAGTCATCTCGTTTATTTTGATTTTTCTTCATTTCATTCTTGGAGTACATAAGCCTAAATTTGGTTCGTTGTACTTGTGTTTTGGAGCGCTACAAACACAAATGTAGCCGTTGTATTTTGGGAGTCGATTGACGAAATCCGTAGGCACCGTTGCGGGGCAAATTCGACTTAAGGGCAAAGAGTCCAACTCTTGCCTCGGCTTTGTCACCATCATTATACTTATTTCGACGTCACTATTCACAAAATTCATCCAACAAAATCCTAGTGCGCTCTTGAAAGGTGTAAATTGTCGGTCGAAATATATTTATTGTTTTGCTATAACTTAAAAAGTTGAGATTAAAGTCCACAATTTAATTTAAATTACATATTTTATGGAATCCATAAATTTTATCAACTTTTTTAATTGAAATTTGATAAATTTTTTCTTTTAATCAAAAACTTTAGTTAAATTGATAAAATCAAACTCTTCTTGTTTTGAGTACTTGAGAATAATAGTGTGATAGCACTAATTATGTAAAATTAGTTAGACTATTTGTATTATCGGTTTGTCTATAATGTCACTAAATATATAAGGATAAGTTTACGTGAACAGAGTTAGAGAGAGATATTCTTTATGTGGGCCAGAAGTCTTTGTCATAGTAGAGTAGAGTGATTAATTAGTCACCACTTTACTACATTTTGTATGTATACATTGTATTTACAGAGAAATTATTGTTTCGAATTAGTACTAACTTGTAGCGTTGAGACGAGAAGAAGATTTATCACCTAGTAGCCGATAAGATGGATACTAACTCGGTTCAACCCATAAGCTTAAATTTCACGAAGTTAAAACTTGTCAACTAAAAAATGTAAAAGGTTTTGAACCCTTTTTATTCGGAGAGCTAACTTCAGCTGTCAAAAAGTATAGATTATATCGATTCCCATGACACGTGTCAAACCTCTTTAAATTTTAACCTTCGAACTTTATATGTTTTTCGATCCTTGTTTAGTTACTATATTTGTTATATCCCTAGTTAATTATGTTGGATCATTATCTTCCATTAGAGAATGGATGTCCCAATCTTTAAAATTGGACGGAAATACGGATGTGAGAGAGAGAGAGAGAGAGAGAGAGTTGAAAGTGGTAGAAAAAGTGACAATTATGTTACTATTCGTTAATTAAGAGAAATATGAAAGAAATAATAAAGAATAATTTAATCTAGCTCTTGTGTTAATCCATGTTCTCGCATTTAATTAGATATATTATAATCTTTCAGTTTTAATGATATCTTAGCATCACTGGTGATAAATAATATTACACATCAATAAATTATAGCGTAAAATTAACATCCAATAATAAGGGATAAATTCATAAACAACTCTTAAAAAATTATCTCCAGCATATAGGGGTGTTGAGGATTAGTCGACTCGCACTCGTCCACTTCAAGAAAGTTGGGCTTGACTGGACCCGACTCTTTAACACGTGAACTTGACAAACTGCAATGTCGTGCAATGATGATCAATCTAGTGCGCTAAACTCGTCCAACATTATAATTTTTTTTCTCCACGTTTTCCAAATATTTAATAAGAGACTATAGTGTGAAGAGTTTTCATCATGAAAAATTAGACCACTGGTCCCGGGGACAAATTATAATTCTATCATAGGAAATGGAAAGTCATAGAAAATCTTATTGGTTGTCTACATCAGTAGTGGGTGGATCAAGAATAAAATCATATATTTTAGCCTTCTTCGAAAAGTTTGATGCTTATTCGAGTCATTTATACGCTGTAAATAATTTTAGGATTCGTGCAATGGCTTTTATTAGATGTGTTGTGTAGAACCCCAAATAATTCGAGATACCTTAGTGACATTAAGACATGAATATTGGATGACTAAAGTATACTTCAGATTTTTAGTCTCATTTGAGACCCATTTTCAACATAGGAAACATTCGATTTGGAAAATGATATCTAAATAAAAGTTGTAGCTCTTTGAGTTGGATTTTCAACGCACCTTGAATTACCTCAATCAGATATCGGGAGAAGAAGTTATGATAGAAACACTGAAAACTGTGCAGTGTCAACCGGACTACAATCGATCGACCGAAAATTCTTGTTTTTCTCTAGAATTTAAATATTTATTTTCATCAATTATTTTCTCAAGGGTCACCCACGTTTTTGGCAATAAAAACCCACTAAATTGAAGCATTTAACCTCAAACTTAAATGACACCTATGTTTTCTCTCTTAAATGAAATTTGACCGTTCATTTGCTTTAAGTTATGGGATATTTACCTATAAATAGAGACCTCATTTCGCTCATTTTTCTCACACCAAAAGCAAGAGTTTTTACATACTAAAAAAAGAGTTTCCAAAAGAGAAAAAGAGATGGAGGAAAACTATTTTTTCTAGAAGTTTAAGAAGTGTTTTCAAGCATCAATTCTCAACGGTTTTCAAACATCCAAGGAGTGCATTTCTTTTAACGTCCAAGTTTCATCGAAATTTTGAATCAAAGTTTTCAAAGTTTCAAAAACATCAATCAAGATAGGTAGAGGTGCAATGTGTTTAATCGTGTTAAGTTATAAGTTTCGATTCATGTTAATATTTGTATGTCAAATGGTACTCCGGTACGGCATATTCCTCTATGTTAATGGTTGTATGTCAAATGGTACTCCGGTACGCCATACCCCTCTATGTTGAAGAAATGTTCGTATGTCAAATGGTGCCTGATAAGTGTATTTTTGCACACTTATTTAGATCACAAACATAGCTTAAATACAAGCAAAATGATTGAATTGTGACTTAATCTCATTGAATTCATACAATGTAGGTGTTTCTATGAAAATAGTGGAATTCAGGAGAAGAGAGCCCAAAAAGGACTAAAATGAATTAAACTGAAAGTTCGGGGACCAAGTTGCAAATAATTCATAGATGAGACGGGAAATGGAATGAAGATTCAAGAGTGTTAGAAGTCAATCGGATGAGGAAAGGAGTCACGAGGTGAAATAGGGTCGAAGTATTATCAAGTATCAACTTTCAGACGAAAAAGCTATGCTCGTGATTTTTAGTATCTACTTGAAATCCATTTTTGACATAGTAAACATCAGAATTTGAGGAAGCCTATTTCTAACAAAACTGTAGATCTTTGAGTTTTCTTCACAATGCACTTTGAATCACTTCAATCGGAGATTAGTAGAGAAAGTTATGACCAAAATACTAAAAACTGTCCAGCGGAAAGAATTGTATAACTATGCGGTCGCATAGTATAAATTCTATGCGGTCGCATAGAAGCCTCCCGAGAACTTTTTCTCAAATTTTTTTACTCTATGCGACAGCATAGAAATGTACTATGCGGTCGCATAGGTATAATCTGGGGGCCGTTTTGCAGTTTCCTTATACGATTGAAACTCCTTTGGTAACCTAATTTTCACGCGATTTAAATACGAAAGAACGTCCAGAAGAAGGGGAGAACGTAATTGGAGGCACAAAAACACAATTTTGGAGGATTTGGAGAGAAAGAACAAGGCAAAAACAAGGCAATCCACTTCAAAATTCAAGATTTCACTTCAAGAATCAATTGGGTGATATTCTTCCTTGGTTTTAATTGTTGTTTTTCTTTATTTCCAATTATGTTAGGCTAGATTTTCATGTGCTAGGAGATTGATGTACCATGTGATTTGAGTTTTATATTTCTAGTTTTGCAATTCGACATTAAAACATATTTCTTTTATTTTGAATGATTTATATGCATTTATTGTTTCCGCAATTAAGGGCCCGTAATTGTGTGAGTTTGGGCGATTTATTCTTGCATTCGAGAGAATTGGAATAGATTCGACATAATATAAATCATCGTAGGGTCCGATAGGGGATAGAAATATACCGCTATGCCCTACGTGAATCTTTAAGTGTTCATAAAACTACATGCATTTTTACATATGCACTTGTCATAGAAATATAGGCCGGTGGTATGTAGAAATAGGTTTGATACATCTCGAGAGAGAGTATTGGATAGACTTAGGAACATTGATTCGTCAACAATTGAATTATGTTGTCATATTGTGAAACTAGAGTTTAAAGTGATAATTGCATGGGAAATCGTGATCCTAGTGTGTTTAATTTCTATTGATTACAACAAACGTGCGTTCTCAACAATTGATTTCATTTTAGAGTTTTAAATTATTGTTTTGCTTATTGATTTCATTACAATCATAAAAGCTGCATAAGTAGGGTTTTCTTTCCAATTTTAGAGTTTTAATTAGGTCCACATTCATTTTGAGTAATTTGGTTTCGGTTAGGGTCGAATAAGTAAAATTGAACTAACCAATCTCTGTGGGACGATACTCGGACTCATTGAATCCACTTTATTACTTGTTAACGAACCGTACACTTGCGGTAATTTAAATCGAAAGAAAATATTTCGCGAACAGTGCCCTCGGGTACAGCATACCCCTTCATGTCAAATGGTGCCTCCGGGTACGGCATGTATGAAAAGTAATAAAGTTAATGTTTTGAAATGTATAGCTTGATCACGAATGCACCTATGACACCTATTGAGTTTTTCAACTCATGAGTTTAATCCCATCTCTACAGATAGAAGGAATTCTACCTCGGGCATGGATGGAGGAGAAGATGGAGAGTGATGCAACGAGCCCATGGAAATCCGGTGAATAAGTGATTTGGATTTATTTTTATGAAATTTTTTCCAATGTTATTTCTTTAAAGTTTTGAATAACGCAGAATGCGAGAACAAATTATGTTTTTTTCAAATAAATTACATTTTGTTGTTTTGAAAAATGATTCAGCATTTTTGTTTAAAGTATTTGAAGTATTGTTATTTAAATTATTATCCGAAGATGTAAGTTTTCGCTAAAACGCATACACTTGTTACTAAACCATCAGTTAAGCTAAGTAAAGTAAGTAGCGTTCCGGTCCACTAGGGGTCGGGGCGTTACAGCGTGGTATCAGAGCAAAGGTTTAGTCGGTTCTGTAGACCAAGTATTTTTTTTTTTTAAAAACAAAAGGAAATGAAAAGTTTAAGGTATTCCATGGCATCGTGCATCCATCCATCAATCTCATCGTATGGCCCAGGTATGTTTATGTTTAAAGTTAATAATTATGTTTATGTTGTGATACTTTGATATGATTTAGAGATGTGTTATTTAAAGATATGTAATGGACTTGGGCAAAAGCTAAGGGCTTAAAGGGAATTGC
>NC_036250.1:3778114-3778543 GCF_002742605.1 Olea europaea var. sylvestris
ATGATAGAAATGAAGGATTTTGATGTAATACTAGGCATGGATTGGTTAGGTTGTAATTACGCCACCATCCGATGTAAAGAAATGGAAGTATCATTTCAGAAACTAGGAGATGAACCATTTTCGTTCCTTGGAATGAAGACGAAACCCCTTACTCGACTAGTATCGGCTTTACAAGCTGAGAAGATGTTGAGAAAAGAAACATGTCAATGATATCTAGTAAGTATCTTAGGAGGGAAACAAGAGACGATAAGGATTGAAGATGTACCAGTAGTACGGGAATTTGTAGATGTGTTTACAAAAGATCTATCTGGTATTCCACCCGATAGACAAGTGGAATTCACCATAGACCTAATTCTCGAGGCGGCACCAGTATTTAAGGCCCCATACCTAATGGCCCCAAATGAACTACAAGAATTAAAGAAGCAGTTG
>NC_036250.1:3778584-3797218 GCF_002742605.1 Olea europaea var. sylvestris
TCCTAGATATGGGCTTCATACGACCAAGCGTATCTCCATAGGGTGCTCTGGTGTTGTTTGTAAAGAAGAAAGATGGAAGCATGAGGATGTGCATCGATTAGAGAGAGATAAATCGATTAACCATCAAGAATAAGTACCCACTCCCGAGGATCGAGGATCTGTTAGATCAACTAAAAGGAGCTAAGGTATTTTCCAAGATCGACTTACGATCGGGATACCATTAACTGAAAGTAGAGACAAAGGATATACCTAAGATAGCTTTTAGAACTCGATATGGACACTACGAGTTTACGATGATGCCGTTTGGGCTAACCAATGCACCTGCAGTGTTCATGGACCTGATGAATCGAGTGTTTCATCAATACTTTGATAAGTTTGTCATAGTCTTCATCGATGACATTCTGATATATTCCAAGAGCAAGGAGCAACATGAAGAACACTTGAGAATAGCCTTAGAGGTATTACGCAAGGAGAAGCTGTATGCCAAATTCAAGAAGTGCGAGTTTTGGCTTGAACGAGTTGGATTTCTTGGACATGTAGTTACTGCCCAAGGGATTGAAGTAGATCCAACAAAAGTAGAAGCAGTAACCAACTGGAAAGCACCAACAAATGCTGGCGAAGTACGAAGTTTTCTAGGATTGGCTGGATATTATAGGAGATTCATAGAAGGATTCTCCAAAATAGCTGGACCAATGACGCAGCTTACAAGGAAGGGAGTAAAATTCCAATGGACGGAAAAATGCGAACAAAGTTTCCAAGAACTTAAGCAGAAGTTGATATCAACACCTGTATTAACAATACCTGAAGGTACGGAAGGGTTTGTTATATACAGCGATGCATCCAAACGAGGATTGGGATGTGTACTAATGCAGAATGAAAAAGTGATAGCCTATGCATCAAGACAATTGAAGAAACATGAGCAGAACTACCCGACGCATGATTTAGAACTTGCAGCGGTAGTACACGCTTTGAGGATATGGTGACACTACTTGTATGGACGGAAGTGTGATATCTACACAGATCACAAAAGTCTCAAGTATTTCTTTACACAGAAGGAATTGAATATGCGACAAAGACGATGGTTGGAATTGGTGAACGATTACGACTGCACTATTCACTACCATTCGGGTAAGGCTAATGTTGTGGCCGACGCTCTAAGTAGAAAATCAATGGGACAATTGACGTCACTACCCACCTCTCAAGTGGAGTTAGTCAAGGACTTGGAAAAGTTGCAGATCGAAGTGGTTACCACACTAAGACAAGTCACAGCTCGTCTAGCAGCTTTAATAATTCGACCTACTCTTAGAGATCGAATTATAGAAGCACAAAATAAATACTCATTTTTGCAGAAGATTAAGAATGAAGTTGGTACCGATAAGAAAAAGGATTTTGGAATAACTGAGGATCAGGCACTGATATTTAGAGGAAGAATTTGCGTGCCTAAGGATGAAGCCTTGAGAAACGAGATATTAAAAGAAGCTCATTCCACTCCGTACACCGCACATCCCGGTGGTGCGAAAATGTATCGAGATCTTTGAGGTACATTTTGGTGGAGAAATATGAAAAGAAGTATAGGGCTGTACGTGCAGAAGTGCATGGTATGTCAACAGGTTAAGGCGGAACACCAAAAACTAGCTGAATTGTTAAATCCACTAGATATACTTGAATGGAAATGGGAAAATATCACGATAGACTTTGTGGTTGGATTCCCGAAGTCAGCAAGAGAAAATAATGCTATATGGGTAGTACTGGATCGACTAACGAAATCAGCTCATTTTCTTCTAGTGAAAATGACATTCAGTTTAGACCAATTGGAACAATTGTACATTAAAGAGGTTGTGAGATTACACGGTGTACCTGTATCCATTGTATCTGACAGAGACCCAAGGTTCACGTCCAAATTTTGGAAAAGTCTACAAAGAGCTATGAGAACGAAGCTGAACTTTAGTACAGCATATCACCCTCAGTCCGATGGTCAGTCTGAAAGGACCATCCAAACTTTGGAAGACATGTTGAGAACATGTGTTTTGGATCTAGGAGGTAATTGAGAGTCATACTTAACTCTAGTAGAGTTCGCTTATAATAACAGTTTCCAAGCAACTATTGGAATGGCATCATACGAAGTTCTCTATGATAGAAGATGTAGGTCCCCTGTTCATTGGGATGAAGTCGGAGAGAAGAGAGTTTTAGGACCAAAAATAGTTGAACGGACGGTCGAGGTAATCGATAAGATCCGTGCAAGAATAAAGGCAGCATAGGATCGACAAAAGAGCTATGCAGATACAAGGAGGAAGGATTTAGAATTCCAAGTTGGGGATAAAGTGTTTCTGAAAGTAGTACCGATGAAAGATGAACTTAGATTTGGAAAGAAAGGCAAGCTACGACCCCAGTATATCGGACCTTTCAAGGTACTTGATAGAGTCGGAAATGTGGCTTACCGACTAGCTTTGCCACCTGAATATCGATGATAAAGAACTATATACATGATCCTAATCATGTAGTGAGTTATCAAACCTTGGAGGTACAGAAAGATTTGTCGTACGAGGAACTACTGATCAAGATATTGGATCGAAAAGTGCATAAACTAAGGAATAAAGAGATTCAACTGGTTAAGATACAGTGGAATCATCACGGCGTAGAAGAAGCCACTTGGGAAAAAGAAGAAGAAGCCAAAGACAAGTATCCAACACTATTCGCCCAATCAGAAGGTAAATTTCGTGAACGAAATTTTAATTAAGGTATGGGAGATGTAGAACCCCAAATAATTCGAGACACCTTAGTGGCACTAAGACATGAATATTGGATAACTAAAGTATACTTCAGATTTTTAGTCTCATTTGAGACCCATTTTCGACATAGGAAACATTCGATTTGGAAAATGATATCTAAATTAAAGTTGTAGCTCTTTGAGTTAGCCTTTCAACGCACTTTGAATTATCTCAATCAGATATCGGGAGAAGACGTTATGATACAAACACTGAAAGCTATGCAGTATCAACCGGACTACAACCGGTCGACCGAAAATTTTCGTTTTTCTCTAGAATTTAAAATTTATTTTCATCAATTATTTTCTGAAAGGGCCACCCACGTTTTTGGCAATAAAAACCCACTAAATTGAAGCATTTAATCTCAAACTATTTGACACCTATGTTTTCCTTCTTAAATGAAATTTGACCCTTCATTTTCTTTAAGTTATGGGATATTTACCTATAAATAAAGACCTCATTTCACTCATTTTTCTCACACCAAAAGCAAGAGCTTTTACATACTAAAGAAAGAGTTTCCAAGAAAGAAAAAGAGAGAGAGGAAAACTATTTTTCCTAAAAGTTTAAGAAGTGTTTCCAAGCATCAATTCTCAACGGTTTTCAAACATCCAAGGAGTGCATTTCTTTCAACGTCTAAGTTTTATTGAAGTTTTCAATCCAAGTTTTCAAAGTTTCAAAAGTATCAATCAAGGTAGGTAGATGTGCAATGTGTTTAATCGTGTTAAGTTATAAGTTTCGATTCATGTTAATGTTTGTATGTCAAATGGTACTCCGGTACGGCATACTCCTCTATGTTGAAGAAATGTTCGTATGTCAAATGGTGCCCTCGGGTACGGCATACCCCTTCATATCAAATGGTGCCTCCGGGTACGGCATGTATGAAAAGTTATAAAGTTAATGTTTTGAAATGTATAGCTTGATCACGAATGCACCTATGACACCTATTGAGTTTTTCAACTCACGGGTTTAATCCCATCTCTACAAATTAAAGGAATTCTACCTTGGGCATGGATGGAGGAGAAGATGGAGAGTGATGCAACGAGCCCATAGAAATCCGGTGAATAAGTGATTTGGATTTATTTTTATGAAATTTTTTCCAATGTTATTTCTTTAAAGTTTTGAATAACGCAGAATGCGAGAACAAGTTATGTTTTCTTCAAATAAATTACATTTTGTTGTTTTGAAAAATGATTCAGTGTTTTTGTTTAAAGTATTTGAAGTATTGTTATTTAAATTATTATTCGAAGATGTAAGCTTCCGCTAAAACGTATACACTTGTTACTAAACCACCGGTTAAGCTAAGTAAAGTAAGTAGCGTTCCGGTCCATTAGGGGTCGGGGCGTTACATGTTGACCTCGAAAATTGGACATTTCCATGGCCAATCGATAGCTACTCCACGTATTCCTCCCTGTGTACAATCAACGCATGGTCAGACACACACGGCCAGGACCAACGGGGGTGGTGGCGGCCGTATACACTCCGACGGTCAAGTCAAGTTTAGGTGGTCGGAACAGTATCCAGGGGCTATGCAAAATAATAATAAGGGGGAGGAAAATATATATAAACTTGCTATAGAATGCTATGTAGTAAGAGTTTCATTACCTTTGCCTCTTGTCAAACCTTGGGTATTTATAGGTGGGATGAACCGTTGGATGTGGGACACGTGTATGCATTTGACGGTATGAGATGTCTGCTCATAGACTTTAATCAGCCGCGTCTGTAGGGTGGGCGGGCAGTTTGTTTCTCCCGGGTTGAGTTGACATAAAGTTGATAAGTCACATCAACTAGCTTCAAGGAGATGTCAAATCAATTTAAACCTTAGATGCACAGAGGATCTTGGCAAAAATCTCTTTCTGAAATTGATGGCGGATCTTCTGACAGAGGTCCACTTCGCCTCTGCCTCAGTGGAGGGCACTTCGGTCAGTTTAACAGGATCTTCTATGTCTCTCAGTGTGCTATCAGATCGTTGACATTGCTGGGATGGGTTTATCAGGTCAGAAAGTGTGGTGGCAGTCATTCCGAGGCGGTTCAGATAGGAGCGTAATAGTGGTCTCCCAAGTCCAGATATGAATATTTATATCATAGGTGGACTTGCTTTCCTGACCGGATGTGTATGTCTCGGTACTGGGGGCAGCAACTCGTGGGAGCTTGGGGGTCAATCTTTTGCAGTAACCGAAGCCATGATCTTAGGTGGATGAGTTAAAGTTTCGTTACTGCGTAAGGGAAACAATAACCGATGTGAACTCGAAGCACTGCAAGACAGGACGGTTAGTAGGAAAAGAGGTTAACGTGACGACCGAGGCGATGACCCACAGGGGACTCGAGTCAGGCGCGTGTAGGCTATGCGAAGTTGAGTGAGGAACTCATCTGCCACCGGTGCGCTGACCCGCGTGGGACGACGCGTTGTGAGATGGCTAAGACTTTGTAAAGCTTAGGAGGAAGCGCATCTGCTGAGGCGATAACCCACAGGGGACTTCGCGTCGGGTGCGTCTAAGCTTTGTAAAGTTGAGGAGCTCATCTGCCACCTGTGCGCTGACCCATGTGAGACAACGCGTTGGGAGATGGCAAAAACTTTGTAAAGCTTAGGAGGGAACGCAGCTGCCGAAGCGATGATCCACAGGGGACCTCGCGTCGGGTGCGTCTAAACTTTGTAAAGTTGAGTGAAGAGCTCGATCTGAGGCGATGCAGGCGTTAAATGATTTGACAACTGTTGCGTATTTCCAATGTGACAGTTGGGTGCCATGCCCATTCTCCTAAAAGGCTGCTGCGGCTACTTATTATTGACGACTGTTGGTAACCGAGGTGACGCGTTTTAAGCGAGTGTAAAGGTCACAGCGACATCTTGGGCTTAGATCAAATCTGGCGTTTCATTTCAACGGCCTAGATTGAAGATACGACGAACGACTTAGATTGATCGCATTTGAATTCAACGGTGGACATCGGATGGGTCTTTCTCTAAAAGACGGACTCTGAGCTTTTCTTAAGCTTACTACCCTTGCGAAACAAACACTATACTTTGCTCTCAAGTCATTTACGATTTTTTGGCGTTTTCTAAGCAATTCTGACCAGAAACTTGAACTTCCGACGAGAAACACCAACATCCGGCGACCTTACACCATTCCCGGCTAGAAAAACCTTCAAACTCGTAAATTTCAGTACCTTTTAGGATTTTTAGCTTCTAAAAATGGCTTCTAAGGGGAGCTCTGGTTCGGGGAGGGGGTTAGAACTAGTGAGGATGGACGAGCCCATTGTAGCGACCTCCTCAGAAATAGCCGAGGCGATAATAGGGGGGAAAATATATGGAAGCGACCGGATAGCCCAGCAGATACTTCTATGCACTGGGGGCATCGGACTACCCATCTAAATTAAGATAGGCCAACCTGGAGAGACTTAGGGCAGAGTATAGGATCCCTGATAGCATAGATTTGATCCTCCCCGGGCCAGAAGAGAGGGCCTGCTACCCTAGGTTGGGTTGTGTGGCCATTAGCGAGGCTATCCTTAGGGTCGGACTTAGGCTACCAATTTACCCATTCTTTAGGATGGTGCTTAGATCCTATGGGCTAGCTCCAATGCAACTCAATCTGAACTCCTAGAGCCAAATGGTGGGCTCCTGGATGTTGTGGAAAGAGGCATCATTAGGGGTGGAGATGCCCCTCTCCGTCTTCCAGACCCTTTACATACCTAAGGTAACTGTCAGGGAGGATAAGACCCGGGGGTGGTACTACCTTACTTCATGGGGTTCCCACACTCCATTCGTGCTCGATCTGCCGAGCTCCATCAAAGAATGGAAGAGCTCGTGGTGCTGGGCTGCAGGGCGATGGGACATGATGGAGGAGGACCCCCTGGCGCCTCTTATGGTCCCAACGAAGGATTCAATACTTAGTGAGTATAGTAGTTGTTTTTCTTTATATTTTTCTTCGGTTCGAATCGTGCCTAATATTTGCATTTCTTTTGTAGGTGCTCTTCCTCGGTGCGAGCTGTCATCGAAGGACTTCGATACCATCTGCATCATCTATCAGCTGCCTCAAAAGAAAAGGTCTTACCATAGGCTGATTCGAAAGAACATTCACTTTGTTACCCATGACCTGATAGCATCCTAAGGTAACTAGACCGAAGTCTTTACCCTTTAATCCAAACTCATAATACTTGTACTAATTCGTAATTCGTTCTTTGCAGACAACTTTAATAAAAAGATGCCCATGCGCCTCGACTTTAAGACCATTCAGAGGATGATGGCCGAGGCACGGTCATTGAAGGCGTCCTCCTCCTCCTACAAAAAGCAAATGGAGGATTTGTTAGACGCCAGTAAGAGGCTTCAGCCTACGACGGAGGAGGAGGTACCGGAGGACCCGGAGGCTGACCTTCGGAGGAAGGGCAAGAAGAGCGCCGCCCCTCCAAAACGCCCAACTGTGGCGAGGCCCCCCCTGTTCTGGAGCAAACCACAATTCCAACTGGGGTGGCCATTCAGGAGAAGAGGCCTGCTCCATCTGAGGCTGCCACTGCCCCGGCTACAACACCACTTGCTGTTGTGCCAATTGCTCAAATGCCGGGGCAGCAGAAGAGGAAGAGGCCCCGTCCCTCTAAGGAGGTCGACTTTTTGGGCACAAATTCGGAGGAGCTGGTGAGGGAAGTGTTGGAGGCCCTTCCTCCAGAAACAGCTGCAGCGGCGATGGTCCACAACAAATACTGGACCGAGGAGTGGAGGGACCACACCACCGCGTGCACAACTGAGGACTTGGTGGCTGCAAATAGCGCCGCGTGGCTCGGGCCCTGAGTATAAGCATCCAACTTGAGGGCCTGGTGAAGGATCTGAACTCCAAGAGGGAGGACCTCGTCAAGCGCCTCGAGGAGGCGATGCACTATGGAGATGCCGTGTGAGAGGCCTAGGCCAAGGTCACACAGGTAGAGGAGGGAAAGAAGGAGGCCGAGGCCCAGCTAACTGCCGCCAAAGCAAAAGTGGAATGGCCGAAGAAGGAGTTATACGAGGTGGAGTGCCAAGTGGCTGCTATAACTCGGCGACTTGATCGCACCAACGAGTACCACAAGCTCGCCATCGAGGCTCTGGAGGCCTCAAACAAAGAGAAGGCGGAGCTGAGGCAGAACGCAGAGGCTCGGTCAGAGAAGAATACCTCTTTGAAGGAAGAGTTGAAGTCTGCAGGGGAGGTAGCAGTTCAGAACTTCATCGACCACTTTGAAGACCACCCCTGTATGACGACTTCGTCAATTTTTGGGCCTCTTGGAGTGCCCGAAGCTTATTGGGTCAACTGAAAGAGGTACACCCCACTTTGGACATCTCCTTATTGGAGGCAGAGTTCGGGGGACCAACTGGAGGTCGGCTTGATAGGCTTGCTGTCCGGAGGCCCCGGAGGTGGTCGATGCAGAAGTCCCTCCAGTAGAATAGGGCCATCTTTTGTAATGGCTTCGGCCTTCTTGTACTTCAATTCATTAAATGAAATGAAATTTTTTGCTAAGTATTTGTGCTTCTGCTTTTTTACCTTTTGGATCTGTTTATACTTGTATGAATGATAAACATCAGACTAAGTGCCTCGTAACAATAACCAGTTAATAATTGAGGTTCAGACCACTCAAGTTAATATAAGTTGAACCACTTAAGCGAACATGAAGCGACTCTTAATGTTAATCAGTTAACAATTTGAGATCGGACCACTTAAGTTAATATGAAGCCGACCACTTAAGCAAACATGAAGAGCCGCTTAACGTTAATCAGTTAATAATTGAAGATCGGATCACTTAAGTAAACATATCGAAGGACTGATGAAACTATTTACTAACCGATGTGACACAGAACCGAAGTTTCATTACTTGAGATAAATTACCCCACACTTTACTAAGGCAATTCCCGCACTTAGTAAGCTGGGGAACTTACAACTGAGACCATATCAGAACAATTGATTCATTAAACCATATTGAGATCGGATCGGAACAAAGGTTCATCATTGATAGTACTTGCTTAAGTGTTCGATGTTCCACTGATGAGGCAGTGCCTTTCCTGCCATGTCTTCAATTTCGAATGTACCAGGTCAGGATTCCTTGCGGATGCGGTAAGGGCCCTCCCAGTTCGGGCCAAACACTCCTAACCCGATTGGTTTTGAAGATTGGAAGACCCTTCTGAGGATGAGGTCGCCCAGGCGAAGAGTTCTGCTTCTGACCTTGGAGTTATAATAGCGGGTCATCTTTCGATGATACTTTGCCAAGTTCACTTGGGAGGCATCCCTCCTCTCCTCAAGGAGGTACAGTTCGCTTATTCGATCCTCGTCGTTACTGATCTCATTGAAGTGTATCCGTCGATGTGATGGGACCCCAACCTCGACCGGGCTCATGGCCTCGGCTCCGTAGGTCATGGAAAATGGTGTTTCACCTGTTGCAGTTCGGCTCGAGGTTCTGATAGCCCAGAGGATGTGGGGGAGTTCGTTAACCCAGGCCCCCTTTGAAGTGTCAAGCTTCCTTTTCAGGGTGTGCTTGATAGTCTTGTTCACTGCTTCAACTTACCCATTTGCTTGGGGGTGATGAGGTGTTGAGAAGTCCTTCTTTATGCCTAGTTCGTCGCATAAGTCTCGCATCTTCCTGTTGTCGAACTGCCTTCCATTGTCAGACACAAGGAGTGGGGAATGCCGAACCTACAAATGATATTCTTCCAGACAAATTTGGTAGTATTCGCCTCGGTGATCCTGGCAAGGGGTTCTACCTCGACCCACTTAGTGAAGTAGTCAACGGTGACAATGGCGAAAGTTGTACTTCCTCTTCCTTTTGGGAGTGGACCAATGAAGTCAATGCCCCACTTGGCGAATGGCCAAGGGCTGGTTACAACGGAGAAGCTCTGAGCAGGCTGTCTTTGTATGTTCGAGAAGTGCTGGCACTTGTCACATTTCTGGACAAACTGACAAGCATCCCTTTTCAGGGTCGGCCAGAAGTAGCCTTGACGGAGAACCTTGTGTGCCAAAACCGTTCCTCCGGAGTGATTTCCACAGATTCTCTCATGGATTTCCCTGAGTATGTATGTGGCCTCTTCGCCTCCCACGCATCGAAGAAGCGGCGATGCGAAACCTCTCTTGCAAAGAGTATCTTTTTGCAGGACGAAGTGTGCAGCCCTTCTTCTTAACTTTCTCGCCTCGCTTCTAGAAGCAGGCAGTATTTGATCCTTCAGGTAGGCGATGATAGGCTGCATCCACAATGGGGTGCCTTCTATCCATAGTATCTCTTTACCTTCGGAGGTGGAGGGCTTTGATAAGTGCTCAATAGGGATGACCTTTAGTAGCTCTGAATCTTTGCTGCTGGCCAATTTTGAAAGGACGTCTGCATGTACATTCTCTAGACGGGGGACTTGAGTCAGTTCAAACATTTCAAAATGAGGAACTAGGTCCAGAACCAACTTCAAGTACGCAATCATGCTACCATCTTTGGCTGCAAAGTTTCCATTGACCTGGTTCACTATAAGTTGAGAGTCACTGCTCGCCAGGAGCCTTCTGACCCGCATCTCCTTAGCAAGTCTAAGACCTGCTAGAAGGGCCTCGTATTCAGCGGTGTTGTTCGAGGCTTTGAAGCCAAACCTTACTGCACAATTTAGCTTGTAGCCTTCCGGGTTTTTCAATACTATCCCTGCCCCTGAGCCAGTCTCTCCTGAGGACCCGTCTATGAACAGTTTCCATGTGGGGGGCTCGACTGATTCCATTATCGCCTCCATTTCTGGGGCTTTGGCAAACTCAACCATAAAATCAGTAAGGGTCTGGCCCTTGATGGCGTGTCGAGGTCGGAACGTTAGATCGAACTTACTGAGCTCGATTGCCCATTTTAGCAAGCGTCCTAATGCGTCTGTTTTCTGCATCACTTGCTTCAGCGGGAAGTTGGTGAGAACTAGAATTGAGTGGGCCTGGAAGTACGGCCTCCGTTTTCTTGAGGCTGTGATAAGGGCGATCGCCAGTTTCTCCATGTCTGGGTAGCATGTTTCAGCTGGGAGAAGTACTTTGCTAATGTAGTACACTGGCAACTGGCGCTCACTTTCTTCTCTGACCAGGACGGCGCTGACCGCAACGTCTGAAACTGCTAAGTACAGCAGTAGTGATTCATCTGGTTGAGGTTTCGACAAGAGGGGCGCCTCTCCGAGGTGCTTTTTCAGCGCCTGGAAGGCTTCCTCACATTCCGAAGTCCATTGGAATTTCTTTCCTTGTTTCAGCACATTGAAGAAAGGCAAGCTTTTATCTGTGGCCCTGGAGATGAAGCGACTGAGTGCGGCTATCCGACCATTGAGGCTTTGGACCTCCATTGGTTTCTGAGGTGACCTCATCTCTAGTAAGGCCATTATTTTCACCGGATTTGCTTCAATTCCTCTTTGATTGACAATATATCCCAAGAACTGACCCGAAGCCACTCCAAAGGTGCACTTGAGGAGATTCAATTTCATATTATACTTTCTAAGTATCTGAAAAGTTTGGTCGAGGTGACTTACGTGTTTGGCTGCCTGGAGGCTTTTGACTAGCATGTCGTCCACGTAGACCTCCATGATTTTGCCAATGAGTTTGGCAAATATCATGTTGACCAATCTCTGATATGTAGCTCCGGCATTCTTCAATCCGAAGGGCATGACTTTGTAGCAATACAGACCTTTGTCCGTAATGAACGATATAGCTTCCTCATCAGGTCAGAACATGGGTATCTGGTTATACCCTGAGTATGATCCATGAAGCTCAGTAGTTTATGCCCAGCAGTAGAATTCACAAGTTGATCTATTCTTGGAAGTGGGAAGCTGTCTTTAGGGCATGCCTTATTTAAGTTTGTGAAGTCTACGCAAACCCTCCACTTTCCGCTGGGCTTTTTCTCCAGGATCGGGTAGGATATCCACTTCGGGTAGATGGCCTCCCTTATCAAACCACTGCGGCTGAGTTTGTTCACTTCGTCTTTCAGTGCCTCGTACCTTTCCGGATTGAAAGCACGCCTCTTCTGTCCATGGGGGGCACAGGAGGGGTTGATGTTAAGGTGATGGCAACTGATCCTAGGATCTATTCCCACCATATCTTCATGCTTCCATGTGAAGACATCCAAGTTCCTTTTCATGAAACTTATCATCTCTACTTTCGCTTCAGGGGACAATGACTTTCCTATACGCAAGACCTGACTGGGGTCTTCTGGGTTGGCGAGGAAAGTCTCCAATTCTTCCATTGGGGTCACACTTGGTTCAGAGTCAATTATTCGGGGATCTAATTCATCAAGAGGGTGTCCTTGTTCAGGGGCCTCTTCCATGTCGACGTCTTCCTCTTGTTCAAAGGTATGCCCTTGTTCAGAGGTATGCCCTTGTTCAGGGGCATCGGGCATTTCCACGTCCATACTGATTTCAGCGGGAACCTCAGTTAGGATTACATTAACAGTTCGGGGCTCGAACTTTTGCATCGAGTTTAAGTAGCATGCCCTGGAGCCCATTTGATCACTTCGGACCATAGCAATCCCACGTTCGGTTGGAAATTTCATGCACAAGTAGTGGATGGACGTGACAACCCAAAGATCTTTCAAAGCGGGTTTGCCCAATACTCCATGATAAACCGATATGTGATCTACCACCAAAAATTCCATGAAGTGCTTGGCCACTAGGGGTGTTGAACCCATCTCGACAGGCAGAGTGATCCACCCTCGTGGGATGATGCTGTCCCCAGTGAATCCGAATAGTGAGTCGGTCATGGGGATCAACCCATGTTCAATTTGCATTTTGTTAAAAGTGGAGCCGAACAATATGTTCACGGAATTGCCATTGTCGACGAGCATGTGTTTCAGTCCGTTTCTAGCCACTACGGCTCTTACAACCAATACATCACAATGGGGGTGGTGAACCCCCTTTGCGTCTTCCTGGGAGAAGGTGATTGAGGCCATCCTATCGGCTGTTTGCGATTCGTTGACAATGTAAGTGATCATTGGTGGGTCCTTTGCTTCCCTTGTGTAATTTCTTTGGGCATTCCTAGTGTTGCCACTGACGTGGGGTCCCCCCAATGATGGTATCGATTTCCCTGATAACCTGGCTCCCAGAAAACTGGGCCTGGTTTCTCTGTCTAGATTGACCTCGGTCCCTTGATTCTCTTCTCCGAGGTGATTGTTCTATGTGCCCTCTTGCTCCCCTGCTCAGGGAGGCGGATCTGCGAAGATATTCGTTCCTGCTGGAAGAGTGTGGGTTGCTTCGATCAGGGTGTCGATTGGCGTCTCGACACTAACTAGTGTCATGCCCATACAGTTGATGGAACGTACAAAACCTTGCCCCTTCCAAGGGTTTGTTTGACCTTTTCTTCTTCTTCTTCTTATTATCAGCTTTTCCGGATGGTCCCACTTCGGCAGGAGCATTCTCATATGCCAACACTGGCACTGCATTCAATGTGGCCGAAGCCAGCGCCTGTCCGAAGGTGGGAGCTATTGTATGATCTGCTTGAGTCCATTGCTGAGTAACAAGGTGTGCTGCTGGTCCTCGACCTACCTACCTCTGAGGCGGAGGGAGTCCCTGCGCGGTACGGTTGCGATGATCAATCATTTCTTCACTCACAATTTCTACTCTCATAATTTCCACGAGTTCGTCATATGTGGAGGGATTCTTGCTGCGCACGTCCCTCCATAACAAAGTGTTCATGTTGAGCCCGCCTTTCAGGGCTGAAAGGGCTTCTCTGTCAGTAACATGTTCACAGTAGGTGATTTCGTCTGTAAACCTGGTGAGATAGCTTTTCAGCGTCTCCCCAGGGGCCTACCTCATATCTTGCAGGCGTTGCACTGGTGCCTCTCCTTCTCTGCGTGAGAGGTATTGGTTTAATAATGCTTTCTTCAAGTCTGGCCAACTTCTAATGCTTAGGGGAGGAAGCCTGCTGTACCACACTTCGTCGGCTCTGCCCAGTGTTAAATGGAAGGCTCTGCATTTCAAGGCGGGCGAGGCTCCTCTTAGGTTCATCTGTGTCATGTACTTGGTGAGGTGCTTCTCCGGGTCCCCCTTTCCTTCATACTTGGGAATCTTAAGGGGCATGAAATTTGCGGGCATTGGGAAGCTTTGTATCTCCCTTGAGAAAGGGAGGTTGTTATCATCATCGTCAATCTCATAAGATCGACAAGGCCCACCTGACCCTTCATCATCTTGAATGTTCTGGGGAGGTGGAGGTGTTTCTCCTCGACTCCCCCAATCTACTAGGTTTCTCCTGTCTCTCCTATTTCTAGGAGGAGGGGGAGCCTACTCTTGTTCGTGATCTGAACGAACTGATCCTTTTATTGGGCGGACCCTATTGCTAGGGCCCTCCCCTATCCGATCGAAGACGCTTACCGACCTCTGTTCCTCATGTTCTTGAGGAAAATTGTCCCCCAAGTGTGGCTCTGATGGCTGATTCCTTTGCACATAAGAGGTGGCTTCGGCGTCCATTTCTCTTTCGAGGGGGCAGTCTGTGTGCCGGCTCATATGGCCTCGGGAGCGAGATACAGGGGCTTCATGCACTGGATAAGATCCTTGGGACATTTGATAGCCCTGATAACCCTGGGCTTGCATGAGAAGTTCATGCATCGCCAAATTCTGAGCTGCAATGTCCCTCATGCTCGCCGCTATTTGAGCCATACCTTCAGTGAGCATGGAAGTCCTCGTGCCTCGGCGACGCCGGTGATGGGGTCTCTGGTGAGTGAGCACCTCTTCTTCAGAGGCCTCTCTCATGGGGTTGTCGTCTTCATGGCTATAACTCATCCTATTTCTTTTTTCAATGGTGGTGAGAACTTGGATTATAACTCGACTTTGTTCTTTTTCAAGAACTTGCCCTTTTCAGGGTTAGTCGCAAGTTTTCCTGTGATTTCTCCGGTGGAGAATGCTGAACTTTCAATGGGAAATGCTTCCCACAAACGGCGCCAATCTGTTGACCTTGAAAATTAGATCTTCCACGTGGCCAACCGATAGCTACTCCACGTATTCCTATCTGCCAACGCACGGTCAGACGCACACGGCCGTGACCAGCGGGGGTGGTGGCGGCCGTATACACTCCGACGGTCAAGTCAGGTTTAGGTGGTCGGAACAGTACCCAAGGGTTGTGCAAAATAATAATAAGGGGGAGGAGAAAATATATAAACTTGCTATAGAATGCTATGTAGTAAGAGTTTCATTACCTTTGCCTCTTGCCAAACCTTGGGTATTCATAGGTGGGATGAACCGTTGGATGTGGGACACGTGTATGCATTTGACGGTATAAGGCGTCTGCTCATAGGTTTCAATCAGCCACGTCTGTAGAGTGGGCGAGCAGTTTGTTTCTCCCGAGTTGAGTTGATAAGTCACATCAACTAGCCTCAAGGAGACGTCAAATCAATTTAAACCTTAGATGCACAGAGGATCTTGGCAAAAATCTCTTTCTGAAATTGACGGCGGATCTTCTGACAGAGGTCCACTTCGCCTCTGCCTCAGGGGAGGGCGCTTCGGTCAGTTCAACAGGATCGTATATGTCTCTCAATGTGCTATCAGGTCGTTGACATTGTTGGGATGGGTCTATCAGGTCGGAAAGTGCGATGACGGTCATTCCGAGACGGTTCAGATAGGGACGTAACAAGATGCATCATTTTTTATTGTGCATAAATTTTCAATCTTTTTTATTGTATTATTAATGTTTTTTTAGCTTTTTATGTCCATTCTTTGTTTGGTAATTGTTTTCTAATTTTTTTCATACTCATTTTTAACTACATATTTTGTTAAATTCACAATATTTGTCAACTCTTCGATCATACATTTTATTAATTTTTTATCAAAGTTCATTAAAATCTGACTTTTGGCGAAATAAAATAGGGGTCGAATTTTTATCTTCAACCTTTCATTAATGTATTTTTTTTAATGTGCTTTGGAATCAGTGAAAAATACTTTGTTGTACTTTTCTTATTTTGTTATTTTAAAAAGTATGATTGACAAATTAGTTGTTTTACTTCCTTCAACAGAACTTTTGGACGGAAACCAAAAAAGAGAATGAATTTTTATCTTTTAACTATCCATTATTATCACATCTCATCAAGTATTCTTTTTCCTTTTTTTTTTTTTTTATGTGCTTTGGGATGAAGACACGTACAAAACAGCATGTGTGGTGGAACGTAGAGCTTCAGGTGAGGGAACATGAGACCCAAAAATAAAATAAAATAAAATAAAATAATCTCTTCTAGCTACAAATATTATTTTACGTCCTCCCAACAAAACTTTTGGATGGTAATTGTTATCAGAGGTGAAATGAATTAATTAATAACCACTTTTAGCAAAAGAATGTTATATTATGTGGAGTCTAATAATTATATTAAGGGTTTACATTAGGCATTCGTATTTATATTAACTAAATTTGGGTAATTACATCCACACAACATTTTTTTTTATAAATACACCACATTTTAATTGCATTAAAGATTATTAATATTTACTTATTATTTCACTTATGTCTCGAATATTTTCTTCTTGCATATATTTTTTTTATCAACCTTCTAATAATAAACAAATATGGTTCTTGGTGAGATTTCCGTCCAAAATTTCTACTAGCCCGCTTTTTTAAAAATGAAAATACTTAATTGCCCTTTTGCATTTATTTTTGTTGTTTTTGCTTGTTCAAAAATATGTGGGACGGATAGATAATTTTATACCTCTAAACATAATTTTTAGTCAAAAACGATATTGAGGACAAGATGTGTTGGTAGAGAATAAAAATACAATGAAAAATTTAACGATATGAGTATGACAAATAAGTAAGAAATTAGAAATTCTTAATACAATTAAAATGTGATACACATGTTTTGTCAATATGAACGGTCATAAATTTTTATTTGACTTACTTTTAATAGGATTTGACCTTCTCTTTTACATAGAATGAATATTTCATTTTGTCTATCCCACTTGTAATAGGGTTTATTAGTATTCGAGTAACATTATTGAAAACATCTCAACTTGTTAAAATAAATGATAATTTTAAACTTTGAATTTTGCCCAAAAACACTAACTAATATGATAAGTTCTAGTTAATTAAATTGGCCTGTAGTTAAATTATACACCATAGTTTTTATTAGTTGCACAATATTTTAATTATATTTGTCTATTGTAGCACCTATGTTCTTAAATTTTTAAAGACTTTCTCATTCTCAAATTTCTATTAATTAATATGTTTTGTCTATGATAATGATTTTCATAAAAAATTTATTGGGAGGGCATGAAATAATTTATTTATTTATTTTTTGTGTTCATCATATCTTTAAAATTAATAAATGCAAAGTGCGACAAAAAATTTTGCACTCGTTACAAAGCACATAAAATGATTATTTTGATAGAATAATAATCAAGGTCAAGATTGCTAATTACTAAAAGGTTAATAATTAGAGAATAATGCTATAACTACAGATTTTTTTTACAGAATTTGTAGAGAAAAATAGTTGTCTTCATGTAATTGATTATTGTCAAAAATAGTGTTTAGAGACAAGAAGTTACAGGAAGACAGCAATTTTTTTGTACAAATCCTATTAAAAAAAATATGTACTTACAGATTAATTGATAATTAGAATTCAACTAAAAAAATATTAGGTTGAAAAGATTGCGTTGAGCCAATTAGTCCTAGGTTGGAGATGCCACGGAAGAGGCCCATTCACAGGCTTAAACTACACGTTCCTTGACGTGATCCTCTGACATTCTTGATTGAAGATTCATGAGGGCCGAATTTGTTGACTTCTGAATCAAAATATACGTTTGATTATTCTAACGTTAGTCTTCGTTCTTACTAAAACGTAGAATGCATCACGACATAGTGTGTATATAATAAAACATAGAGAGAAACAAAATTTTTTGTCCAAGGGTAATTAATACATATAATCAAAAATTGAGTTCACCATGTTTGAACCGCATATGTGAGAAAGAAACAATAAATTTTCGGATAATAAGTACAAACAATGAAAAATTTCAGTTCACCATATTCGAACCCTATATGTGAAAAAGAAACAAGAAAATTTGGGATATTAGAACAAATAGTCTTTTAATCGTTTGTACTCATTTTGCAAATCATCATTATTGTTTCAAACTTGGAATTTATACCCTTATTTCAACTTTTTCTTTCAAAGTTGGTCATTTTCATCAATTAATTCCTTCTGCCAAATAAAGGTAATTGGAGTAAAATATCCCTGTTATTTGCCTTCATTGCACAACTGTCCCTATCGTTTCAATTTTGACACTTGGCTCTCAAGTCAAACTTTCTTTGTGCAAAATGTTCTTATCGTCTATTTTCACCATTAAAACATTGTAAAATGACTAATTTACCTTTATGTTAAAATAAATAAAATAGAAAAGAAAGAAGTTATATATGAAAAAATAAAATAATTGCAGCTAAAATTCCTTTAAAAATAAAAATTAAAAACGAGCTTCACGCAAAACAATTTAAAACATACTAACAAAAGAAAAATATTTCATCTTCCCAATTAACCACACCTAATCCTAAACCCTACCCTACCCCATCCCGTACCCTCACCCTCACGCTCCACCACCACAACCACAACCACAACCTTCGCCACTGCCCATCACCATCATCAAAATAATTAAAAAGAAAATTAAAAGTATAAAAAAATAAGAAAAGAATTAAAAATAGAAAAAAATGGTTCTTCTTCCTCGTTCAATTGCGCATCCCGTCATCGGCTACCACCATTAGGGTTGGACATGGTCTGGTTCGGTTCGGTTCTAACGAGAACCGAACCGACCCGAAATTTTCGGGTATTTAGTAAGTGGAACCGTCGGGTCCAAATTTAATTATGGAACCGTTCGAGTTCGATTCCATTCGGTTCGATTCGGTCCGGTTCGGTTCCATTTGGTTCCGTATTATAGTTAAATTTTTTAATTTATAAAAAGTTGTTTTAATTTAATTAATTAT
>NC_036250.1:3798367-3828825 GCF_002742605.1 Olea europaea var. sylvestris
GATCTCACTGTTACACACAGAATTTGCTCGGTAGTTCAAGACAACGAAAGAGATAATGAGTTTACAAATGAGAATTTGATTGCTTTATCCTGTCTGAGACATAAGTCGAGTGGGAGCTCACAGGCTGGACTGAGTGTACAGTCCTCTAATTGTTCTCGTGTAATCCCTGATAATGAAGATTTGTACGTCGATCAACTGTTTGACAAGAAGAAAGATTTGCAGGAAGTTGTTCACCGGATTGCTTTGAAACACACTTTTGAGTTTAAAGTGAAGAAATCAAACAAGTCGACTTACACAATTTTCTGGGTTGACAACAGTTGCCTTTGGCGTTTGCGAGCAACGAAAATGAATACGAATGAATTCTTTGTAGTTCGTAAGTATGCACGGGAACATACTTGCGAAGTGGGTATTCGTCGAAATGATCACAGGCAAGTCCGATCATAGTTCATTAGTCGAGAAGTAATGCACAAGTTTTAGGACCTACGAACAATCTGCGGACCTTCGGACATCATTAATGACGTTTGTCGAGAGTACGAGGTGGTCATAAGCTATCAGAAGGCTTGGAAGGCCAAAGAATGCGCGTTAGAGGACTTGATGGGTTCGACCGAGGAGAGTTATGCTAAATTGGTCAAATATTTCTTTGTTTAGATGTTTATTTAATATTTATTTCAAATGTTAATTATTCATTTCAATTGTTTAATTAATTATTTAATCAATTGTTTACTTAATGTCTAACTAATTATTTAATTCAATCATTAATTTCAATTGTTATTTAATTATTTGTCAATTTTTATTTATTGTGTAATTAATTATTTAATTCAATTGTTAATTTTTCAGTTTATTTAATATTGTTTATTTAATTATTTAAATTATGATTATTGTTTATTTAAATTGGTCAGGTTTTGTTATAACATGGGAAGAATTAATATTGGATCGACATTTTTTATTGAGAATGATGACGAGAATTGTTTCAAGTATTTCTTTATGGCCTTTGGACAATGCATTCAAGAATTTCGAAACGCAATGCGATCCCTAATCCTAGTCGACAGTACAACCCTTAAGGCAAGATATGGGGACAAGTTGATTATTGCAATATATCAAGATGCTAATATCCAAATTTACCCTCTTGCATTAGGCATAGTTGACGAAGAAAATGATTCGACGATGCGTTGGTTTTTCACGAAATTGAGGGAAGTAATTGGGGATGTCGAGAACTTTACATTCGTAACTGACCGAGGGCAGTCAATAATTAACGGTATTGTCGAAATTTTTCCCGAGGCACATCATGGTTATTATATGTACCATATACAAGGAAATTTGAAGATCGAGTATCGAGGTAAGGGCATCGTTACATTGTTTAGGAGAGCTGCAGAGACTTACAATTTTCAAGAATTTGAAAAGTTTATGGTCGATATAGAAAGTAAATCCTATGATTCATGGGAGTATCTGATAGAGATGTGGATCGAACATTGGGCACGATCACATTTTTCTAGACGGTGACACAACATGATGACGTCGAACAATGCGGAGTCGCTCAATGCCTTATTCAAGAAGGATCGAGAGTTACCAATTTTCGCAATACTTGAAAACATTCTTGACAAACTGTAACAGTGGTTTCATGATCGTCGTGAGGAATCACAGAGTTGCACAAGTGTGCTAATCTCGGCTCAGGAAGATAAACTCTTCAAAACTCTAGAGGTGACGAGGAAGGTATATATAGAACCACTGGATCAGTTTCGCTTCTCCGCGAGATGTGCATGTAATTTTGGATACATTGTCGACTTGAATGATAACACGTGCACATGTAGACAATTTCAGTTGGAGAGTTTTCCGTGTACACATACAGTGGCAGTGGCTATGTATAGAGGAATTCCACCATACACCTTATGCAGTGCTTATTGCATGACTGGTTCTTGGAGAGTAGCATATGTCAAAATCATATTTCTTGTACCGAATGAAGTCGAGTGGAAAGTTCCCGATCACATTTTCTTATTGAATAACTTGTTGCTGCTAGCAGTCGGTCTACGTACTCCTGGACATACACATACATCTAGAATACCATCGATCGGAGAATTTTTTCGACCTCGTAAGTGCGGCAGGTGCGGTACAACAGGACACACCAGAAGATTTTGTACAAGTTAAATTACTTTACATGACAACGTAACATATGTATAATTGAAGTTTATGTAACATTATTTATAACATTGATATTAATTATTTATCCATATCCGTAATATTAATTATTTATGCTAATTATTAGATTTTTTTTTTTTATTTCAATATTTCATTAATTAGTTTCGTAATATTTGAATTTTTTTTAAGCACAGTACGTTCTCCACAATATATCCAAACATTATAAATACGTCATGAAACATTTAAATAAACACATAAATTAAAAAATAAAAATTAAATATTAAATATTAAAAAAATAATATAGATTTTACAATTATTTTGTAATTACAAATGAATGAATGAATGAAATATACAATGTTTAAACGTTACAATATGTATAATTATTTTTAAAAAATACGTCTCCAATATTTACGAATCACCATTAAATTCAAATAAAGTACAAGCTAATTTATTTCTCCAATTTTGTATCCACGCCTGGTTGATTGCATCAACCTTCTATGCTAGACTAAAAAATTATATGTACTTGATGACGAACATGCTGCAGTCACCCATACAATTACAAAATATTGTAGTAGCAAATCATCGTCTAACTAGAATGTAAGTCGTAAATTACAAAAATAAAATAATAAACACTTATGATATTTACTGTTTCGCCGTCATCATGTCCCGCACGATGGCCAGTCCGTCTTGCACAGTAATGTTCGCTCGTCTAATTAGCATGGGGACGATCACAAACACTGACTCCAGATTTTGCTGGAGCTGACCTTATGTCAGCTATGAATGATTGGGGTCATACACATATTTAGTCGAGTCGGAAAATACAATCTCCACTACAAGGTAGTGATGATTTACACACACCGAGATGTACAGATGCGTACAACCCTCCCATGGCTTTCTCCCAACACTCGGCCACATCTATACGACCCACTCCATCATGTATATAGACACCGTGTACTCGCTACCCATAGCTTGAAACGTCTGGTACTCAATATCAACGGCATGTATGAACTCAATGTTCAATATGAGTCGGCAAGGAATGTTAAACGATCTTGGATGTCGTTCAACTCAATCTCGTAACAAATTTATGGCGAAGTCAATTTGCTGCACCATAAAGCACCAATTAAAAAAGGAGTTATTTAATTTCATAAATTAAAAACTCAAAAATATGTATATATAATAAATAACAATATTACTACTTCACTTACATTATCGGCGAGTCAAGTCCCCGAAGCAGTGATGTCATGAAACCACTTGTATGCGTCCGAGATCGTCTTATGAGCAATCCTACGGCTGGCTCTGAAAAAATACGAAAAGAAATTGTTAAGTTAAAATATAGATATTTCAGCGTTTGCGCAATGTACTAATCCTTAACATATAGTACAATACTTACCCGGGTGTAATTGCTCTCCACTCCGTCTCGAACATTTTCCACGTGGCGTGGTCCACTTCCCTAAATAAATTGGGGTGCGTGCCATCGAACCTCCTCCTCTTCGCCTTCGACTTATTGTGATGGTACCCTCGACCTCTTGCCGACCACCAGCTCCGGCACGTCAACAACACGCGACACCCTCCCGAACTCCAGTATTCCCTCACCTACTATCGGGACCACCTCCTTCGACCCCTCCGACACAAAAATTACGTCTGGCGAGTCTAGCGTCCGAGATAATACCCCCTCATCCGGCGGCACCTCCTGACCTCCGCCTCGGGTACCCTTTCCTCCTCCGTTACCCTTCCGACCTCCGCCTCAAGTACCCCCTCCTCCGACACCGTCACGACCTCCTCTGACACCCTCCTGACCTCCGCCTCGAGTACCTCCTCCTCCTCCGACATCTTCATGACCTCCTCCGGCACCTTCCCGACCTCCGCCTCGGGTACCCCCTCCTCCTTCGACACCCTCTCCTTCGGCACCCTCCCGACCTCTGCCTTAGGTACCCCCTCCACGTCTGACACTCTCACAACCTCCTCCTTCCCTGATATCGTCACGACTTCCTCCTCTAGCACCCTTCTGACCTCCGCCTCGGGTACCTCCTCCTCTCCCGACATCGTCATGACCTCCTCCTCTAGTACCCTCTCCGCCACAGGTACTCCCTTCGCCTCTGTCTCCATCGAGGCCTGATCTTCCATCTCTATCGGGCCACCGAGATATGAAGCTAATGGATCATCAGATGTCCACAACGAGTCAACATACCCCATCTGACCCCTACGGCCCTGATAACCACCGGTCCCTCCGTCCTAATAGCCGCCTGTCCCTCCGTCACCCTCTCTATCCCGATACTCGTCAGTCCCACGCAGGCCTACTATGTCTCCCCGTATCGCTACAACCTCAGCATAAAGATCTCCTAAATCGAGCTATACCATCCCGACATCACGTCGTAAGTCAGCTATTTCGCTTCGTAAGTCAGCTACGTCGCCTCTGATCTCCATCATAAGTCGGAACATATCATCGACGGAAGCACTCTAACTCCGTGCAGCAGATCCACGTCGAAGGTGTTCGGACACAGGAGACGGCGATCTCATGTAGGGAGGTGACACTCTCGACGGAGGTGATCTGATGTGGGGAGGTGACACCCTCGACGGAGGCGACATTCTCGAGGAATGTGACACCCTCTGCGAAATCCTAGACGGAAGTGACATCCTCGGGGAATGTAACGCCCTCGGTGGAGGTGATAATCGACGGTGCTCCTAAAAAAGAAATATTACAAATGAATAACTTAATTAAAAAATTATAACGATAATCAACATATTATATTCAATTAACATACCCTGTCCCGATCGACGATGGACCCAGACCTTTCTCGAGCAGCACGGTCTGTCAAAAACTCACGGATATGTCCGATCCTCCTCCTCGATCAATGCTGTCAGCTCAGTGAGGACTTCAAACTGACATATTGACATTTCATCGAATTAGTGATCGCTTATCGAGATTTCAAAAATGACATACAACAGAAAACGTAAATATATAATACGTACTTCAAGATCGTTGAGGATAGTCGATATCTGTTTTGCAAGGGGCTTGTCTTGTACTTGCCAACAGTGCATCTGAGGAATGCACGTATCCCCTCTCCTCGCATACCAACCAACCAGAATGGGGACAGTCTCGTAGACCCATATCTACAACAATTACGATTATTATATATACATTTTAATCAAAAAATAGATAATTCATTACGTTAAACATTTACCGGCAAAGCTAATGTCATGCCATATACATCGTACTTACGCTCCGACCTATCTCCCCTAGGCATCGAATGCCCCCTCCTAAAGACGCGTAAAGTATCGACAAAATATCTCCGCCCCCATGGATAGCTGTTAAACATATCGTTGTCATCAACAATTTGCAAATGAAAAACGTCAATCGATATCTTCTTGTGATGACATCTCAGTATTCTCTCGAGTATAAACACCATCCCCAATTTCAACTTCTCGGACATCTGGTCGCATCCCCTGAATGCATCTCCTAACTGCACCAGTTTCACTACCGTGGGCTCAATAAAATAATCATTCAGCAGCCTCTTGTCTGTCAGAATATTGGCTCTCGCTGCCTCTTCGCCCGTACATCTCAATCCAGTGATGATGGCAAATTCGAGTGTGGAAAATGTTGCAACCTTGCCCCCAAGATCAAAGTGGAGGGCATCTCCGTCAACTGGCTTAAGCAGCCGACATAGTAATGAATCGATCAACTGTCCAGAAAACTATACATATTGTAGCGAATATAGTGGCCATAGGCAGGATCGACGTATTATCTCTGTGTGCTCCTCGTCCAATGAATCTAACACTGCTGTAAAGCTGGCAAAGTTACAGTTCGACGTAACTTTGCCAGGAACCTATCTCAAGGCGACGTCCAAATGGTAATCCATCCTACAAAATTTCAAATGTTAGAATATTTGAAACATAATGTCACAAAATTCAACTAACCGAACAGTAGGTAACATATGCACGAAATAACAGATAATAAAGAAAATGAATTAATAACTAGACAACAAATTATAAAAAGCAAAAAACTAATTTTTGTAAAATTATTTATTTCATAGTTTATTTTAATCCTTGTTAGAAATTTATTTCAATTCTTTATTTAATTTAATTTAATTATTTATATTTAATTACTTTAAATAAATTATTTTGAATATTTATATTTCTTAGTTATTTAAATTGTTTATTTTCATTTAAATGTTCATTATTTATTTCAATTGTTTATCTAAATTATTTATTTCAATTGTTTAATTATTTATTTAACATTTATTTTAATTGTTTATAGAATGCTTAATTTTAATTGTTTATTTAATTATTTTTTAAATTATTTATTAAACTTTTAGACGAAAATATGTAATTATTTGTTATATTTTTCTTTAGTTGTTTATTCAACATTTATTTTAATTATTAATCGAATATTTAATTATTTATTTTAAAAGTTAGATAATTATTTCAATTGTTTATCTACATTTTAATTACTTACTTTGATTATTTTTATTTAAATATTTTTTATTTATTTGTTTCAATTGTTCATTAAAATTGTTCATTTAATTATTTATAGTGATTGATTATTTAAATGATTTATTGAACAAGTAAACGTAAATATTTAATTATTTATTTTAAATGTTAGAATTTATTTCAATTAAATTTTGATTACATATTTTGATTATTAACATTTATTCATTATTTACATTTTTCATTTACCATTTAAATAATCATTTAATTATTATTTAAACGTTCATTATTTTTTTGTGCATTTAAATTAGTTATTTATTCCAATTATTTTTTATTTATTTGTTTCATTTGTTCATTTAAATTATTTGATTTAATTATTTATATTGATCGATAATTTAAATTATTTATTGAACAAGTAAACGTAAATATTTAATTATTTATTTTAAATGTTAGAAATTTATTTCAATTAAATTTTAATTCCATATTTTGATTATTAGCATTTATTCATTATTTACATTTTTCGTTTATCATTTAAATAATCAATTTAATTATTATTTAAATGTTCATTATTTATTTTTGTGCATTTTAAATTAATTATTTATTCCAAATGTTTTTCATTTATTTTTTTCAATTGTACATTTAAATTATTTGATTTAATTATTTATATTGATTGATTATTTAAATTATTTATTAAACAAGTAAATGTAAATATTTAATTATTTATTTGAAATGCTAGAAATTTATTCCAATTAAATTTTAATTGCATATTTTGATTATTAACTTTTATTCATCATTTGCATTTTTCATTTTTCATTTAAATAATTATTTAATAATCATTTAATTATTATTTAAATGTTCATTATTTATTGTTGTACATTTAAATTAATTATTTATTTCAATTATTTTTCAATTATTTGTTCCAATTGTTCATTTAAATTATTTGATTTAATTATTTATATTGATAGATTATTTAAATTATTTATTGAACAAATAAACGTAAGTATTTAATTATTAATTTTAAATGTTAGAAATTTATTTCAATTAAATTTTAATTACATATTTTGATCATTAAAATTTATTCATTATTTACATTTTTCATTTATCATTTAAATAATAATTAAATTATTATTATTTTTATGTATTTAAATTATTTATGGGAAAAAAAGCAAAAAAAAAAAAAAAAAAAAACCACCAGGCTGTCTGGAAAATACGGCTCAGATGGCCGTATGCAAAACCTCCTTCTTCGTCCAGCACCTAGAGATCGCCATTTTCGGCAATCTCTGGTCCCAAAAACCTCAAAAAAATGCTATGTTTTACTATTTTACATAATTTACAAAAATTTCTACCACTATTTCCAACAAAATAAACCTTCAACATCCAGGTTCAAAGATTAATGGGGAAAAATAAGCAAAACTTACATTGTTTGCGTCTAATGGTGGCCGGTCGGTCTCCTTCCAAGGTAAAGTCGTCTCTTTCCTTGCTATTTCTTCCCCTTCTTTCTTCAAACGTCGGTTTCAAAGTGATTTGTTAGGGGTAATATTGGATTTTCATTATTTTTAAGGTTTTTACAGATTTTTCAATTTTTTTTAAACAGTAGTCAACGGCCATTTTAGAAAAATGTCTTTTGTTGGTGGCTATCTGCCACCATTTCCTCCGTCTGAAGATGGGTATTCTTCTTCCATTAAAAGTTCATTCAAGATCTTAAACAGCACTTAATACTAACTGTTCTACATCTAAGCCAGCCAAGAAAAATATTACCTTTTTTTTTCTTTTTTTGGAAAGATGAATTTATTTGTTAATATATTTCAATTAATTTTAAGTAGAACTCCTTTGCACTTGAAAAATTTAGGACTTTCACTTTATTTTTTTCTTATATTATTTATTTCTTTTCTATTTGTTTATTTAAATATGAGGGTGAAAATAGACAGTAAGAATCTTTCGTTCAAAAAAAAGTCGACTTGAGGATTAAAATGCTAAAATTAAAACGATAAGAACGATTTGAATAATGAATGCAAACAGTAGGGACGTCTGTACCAATTACCTAGTGTTCTAAAAAGCGACACCTAAGTGTATGCTTTTTATTATTAGTATTATTTTTTTTTTGTGCCTAGGCATTTTTTTTAACGCTTTTATGCTTTTACATTTTTTTTCCAATACTTTTGTACACCTTTTTATGCTTTAATTATCAAATAATTTTTAATTTAATTTAAAATTTTAAAATAATATTAAAATAAAAAAAATACTTTTTTACACCTATGTCTCTCTTAGCCTAAAATTTAACCTTCATGCCTTACAGTTTTTTAGAAAATTGTAATTATCCATATTTAGGAAAGAATTAACAGAATAAAGTGGAAATTACCATCTCTGCAAGAAAAAGGTTGAAATGAGGGTAGGGATAGCAACGGGGAGGAGGTTTGGGGCAAGGGCATTTTATCATCCTGTACCTGCCTCGTTACCCGTTTAAAGATGGGCGGAGTGTTTGCCCCATTTACGTACCCGTTTAATTTATTTTTAAGTTTCTGATAATTTATTTTATTGTCCCCACTCCTCGTTCATTAGAGTGAGAAATAAGGTCTTTGTTATTGTATCATATTCTTTATATAATTTTAGTTGTCATGTTTTATTAGAATTAATGAAATTTCATGAAGTTTTCTATTTAAAATATTGAATTCTTTTAAAAAAATAAATTAAACAGGGCGGGGTGAAAATGGGGCGTGGTGGGGGCCCCTGTTACCCATACTCGTCCCTACCCGATTAAGCGGGAATCCCCGTCCCATTTGGGGTGGGGCTAGTGGGTATCGAGAAAGACGAGTTTTTTGACATTTCTAAATGGGGGTGCAAACGTCAAATTTGAAACAATATGGACGATTTGCATAATGGTGTAAACGATTGGGATATTTTGTGCTAATTATCCAAAAATCTGATATAATTTTGTAATCTAGAATGCTTTGATAATGGAAGCATTTACATTAATTGGAATTGTTGTTCATTGTGTTGTGCCACTAATGTGTGGATGTGCACCACCAATAATGGAGGTGGTCGCGGTAGCAAGGGTAGCAATGAAATTAGTGTTGACCCCAGAATATATTGCCAATAGATGTCATACCCATCCGCGCACACGTAAGCGAAAGTTTAACACGCTAAGACACGTGGACGATCTAAAACGGATAGATCAAGGGCATGGGAGTAGCTCAACGGCGCGGGACAAGAACGTTTGAAATCCGACGAAATGTTCGTAGACCGATTGTACCATAATTATCAATCGATGTTTGTAAATATGTAAACTCGTATTGTGTTGCAAGATAATAAGAGAGAGTTGAGTAAATGGTTGTTCCTTGTATTGATTCTTGCATTACCTTTGTGAGAGATACATGGGAAGTATTTATAGTATTATAACTTAGATCGTGTGACCCTTGGTTAGGAGTACACATTGCCTCATCTCATAAGCGTACAAGTCCAATTATAGGTGTCACATTTGACTTCCTAACCTGCTACACATTAATTAATTGGCGGTTCTGCCACTACGTTGACAAGACAAGACACTTGTGCTCCATGATGGGTGTTCCATCAATCACTCAGGGAGCATCCTTGTGCAAGATCGGATCTCTGGGGAACAGTGCTACTTAGAGCCTCAGGACTTTGGATAGGAGAGCCTCGGCTACGAAGGGCCTCAGATACAGAAGGGCCTCGGCTATGAGATATCTTCGGCATATTAGCTTCGATGGCAGCACTTGGACCACGCCTGATGCTGGTGTTCTTGTTGGGATGGGGCCTCGGATAAGATGCTACGTGATTCGGCAAAAGTGGACCATGGGTCCCAGTGGGTCTGCAAAGTCTGTCAACACTAAGTCCAAGTACAGTCATTTTATGTAATGCATGGACTTTTATTATGGTGAAGGGTGTGGGGGTAAAAATTGAGAAATTTTTGTACCTTAGCTGATAGTCCCTCAAGTTCAAGTATAAATATTTATATCATGGTTGGAGTTGAAAGTATTGGTGTTGCTGTGGTTGGAAAAGGTGACTGAAATATGAGGAAGTAGAAGAAAAGTCGAGGCGGTGACTGGATCGAACCTGTCGAAACTTGTTAAGATGTGGCTAAATCTGCATAGAATCAGCAGAAGAAGCCGAGGCGATGAGTGGATCGAACCTTCCGAAGCTTGTGAAGATGTGGTTGAATCGGCGTAGAAGCAGAAGAAGCCGAGGCGGTGAGTGGCGAGGCGGTTAGTGGATCGAACCTTCCAAAGCTTGTGAAGATGTGGCTGAATCTACGTAGAAGCAGAAGCAGAAGTCGAGGCGGTGAGAGATCGAACCTACCGAGGCTTGTGAAAATGTGATCGAATTTGCGTAGAAGCAGAAGAAGAAGCCGAGGCAGTGAGTGGATCGAACCTGTCGAGACTTGTGAAGATGTGGCTAAATTTACGTAGAAGCAGAAAAAGAAGTCGAGGCGGTGAGTGGATCGAACCTGTCGAGACTTGTGAAGATATGATTGTTTTTTAGGTTTGTGCCAATGATTTGATAATTTGCGCAAGTTAACAAGAACAACCGAACCGTTTTGACTTTCAAAGCACGTACGGCTGCAGCATTGAATGTGCAATGATGGTTACAGTTGGACCTTCTAGAAGGAGACGCGTTTGAAGAGGTGCGTAAGGAGCACGTTCGGAATCCGACGAGATGTTCGTAGACCGATTGTACCATAACTACCAATCGATGTTTTGTAAATGTGTATGTAAAAATGCGTAAACTCCTATTGTGTTGCAAGATAATAAGAGAGAGAGTTGAGTAAATGGTTGTTCCTTGTATTGATTCTTGCATTACCCTTGTGAGAGATATATGGGGAGTATTTATAGTATTATAACTTAGATCGTGATCCTTGGTTGGGAGTACACGTGGCTTCATCTTGTAAGTTTACAAGTCTAATTATAGGTGTCACATTTGACTTCCTAACCTTCTACACATTAATTAATTGACGGTTCTGCCACTACGTTGACAAGACAAAACACTTAGACTCTATGATGTGTGTCTCATCACTTACTCAGGGAGGATCCTTGTGTAAGACTGGATCTCTAGAGAGCAGTGCTGCTTAGAGCCTCAGGACTTCGGATAGGAGGGCCTCGGCTACGAAATCTCCTCGACATATTAGCTTCGGTGGCAGCACTTGAACCACGTTTGGTGTTGTTATAATATATTGGTGTTCTTGTTGGGATGGAGCCTCGAATAAGATGCCACGTGATTCGGTAGAAGTGGGCCATGGGCCCCAGTGCATTGGCCAAGTGTGTCAACACGTAACAATGAGGGTTGACGATAATGGCTGTCGTTGTAGCTTTAAGTGTGTCGATAAAGGACTGCTAGTGCTCCGCCTAGCTTGGCAAGGTGGATTTGATATCCTGAGATATTTGGATCCCCGAAAATTCTCACCTTTGGTAAATGAATAGAAACTCTATAAATTTTGATTATTAGGTCAACATATCGAACTTAAATGATCCGAATTCAAGGGCATTTGTGAGATGCTTGATGTTCACATTTGAGATTAGAGGACGCTGTTTAGATGTGATGTGATATTTACATTTTTTGATTGTCGGATCGGATTGTCAGAATTTAATGTCTTAAACTTAAGCCTGTTATAATGTTTGAATTTAATTCATTTCTGTCAAATGCTTCGCAGTTTGGCATCACTAGTTGTATTCATGCTTCCAGATGTATACTTAATGCTCATCCAATACTCTTTCGACCGCTGAGGATTTTAAAACTTGCATTTGCTATTTATGTACGATGGACATGAAGGACTTGAACGAACTCAGAGATTTGGAGTTACGAATGTGTGGTTAGGGTACATAGTATTTTTGGGCTTATACTTTTTTGGTAACATTGTGGCATCGAGTGTATTGGGATCTAGAAATATACACCTTCTTTGAATTTTAGTCTCCTGAAATGGTGTTTGATGATGAATTCAAATAAAACAAGTTGTAATATCATTTTCACTTGAACATCCAATTAAAACTTATGTTAGCATCGGGTTTTTTATTTTCTACTCATTTAGTGTCATCTAATGTTGTTCAGAGTTCTGAGAGGATATTTCATTATCATGCGGAAGTTTTGGCTTTCGAAAAAGACTTTTTTTTCTCTCTCTTTTTTTATGGTAGTTTTTATACAATCTCCCAAGATATTGCCTAAGCTAACATTAAAAGTATTCTTAAATTTTGCAACTCACATGCGTCAAAAGTGCCTCGATAGTTACCTATAATAATCAAAGCCAAAATTTCTGTTCAAAATTTTATCAACAATAGCAAAATATAAATCAAATGCGAACTCATATATTGTCCTACATTTTTTTAATATTTATTACATGTAAAATTTTATTAATTTTACAATAAAGTTCAAAGGCTTGAGACGTAGCAACAAGGTAAGCCTTATAAGTAAAAGTACAACTAGACGAAGCTCAAGAGTGATAATGCATCTCCCAATATTTATGATGAGTTAAGTGCTTGTTTGGTAGAAATTTTGATAATTGATTTTTTGATCGTTAGAGAGAGAGTGAGTTCTATCTGTGAGAGAAAAATTTTAAAATGACGACTTAAATAGTGAAAAACGGTTAAAAATTGATTTTAATTGACTTTTAAATCCTAACAAACAAGCTCTAAGATTGAACGAATAATGATTTAATATGATTTTGACCTTAAAAGATAAAAACAATAAAATTTCAACCGAGTTCTTAGCTCATTGAGTGATACACCAAACTATAGACTTGACCGAGTTGTGGTAAAGGTTTTTAGAACAATTTAGCGAGCAATCCCTATCCGCAAAACCCTACAAATATACTCACCAGTCCAACATGGAATTCCAATCTGCCTGTGCTTTCCTTCAGAATCATCCCCCTTCCACCCAGTTTTATCCTCAACTTCACACGGTAAGTAATTCACTTTATTAAATTTCAATTACTTTGTCATTTTCTCACAATGATAATGAGTAGTAATTGTGAATTGTGATGTTTCCATCATCTAATTTTTCTTGTGCAAAAAATCTTGGTTCTTTAGGTTACCACGCTCGAAAAACGAAGGCCCAGCTTTCAGATTGAGTTCAAATGTATGTTGGCTAGCTTTTTATTTCATTTTCGTTTTTACTGTGTCATTTTTGAAATCTTGGATGTTTTGGTGAAGTCATGCTTATCCCCCCCTCCCCCCCCTTCCCAACTCTTTGTTAAGCTTTTTTGCCACATTTAAAGAGAAGAGGAGCGGTTATATGTGCTGCTGATTTGAATTCATCAAGGAAGTTGGGTTTTCGCGTAAATGCTAGCAAGAATTCGGAAACTTTTCGTGGTAAATCTGGGTCTGTTTCGTTTGTGAATATAACTCATCAGTCTGTTGAAGAAAGTCAACTGGTATCAACTCCGTATAAGGAAAACACTGGCTCTTTACTTTGGATTTTGGCTCCAATTGCATTGATTTCGTCATTGCTTGTTCCCCAATTCTTCATTGTCAATGCCGTTGAAGATTTCTTAAAGAATGAGGTTCTTGCAGGTATTATATATACTTTATACACAAGTAATGATGCTTCTAGGTATGATTATGTACTGGAACATCCAGGTACAGAGGAAGTGATTACACGAATTTTCGTTATGCTGATGCTTTGATTTAGTAGTTAGTTTCTAAAAATACTATTCATTCGTATGGGATTGTCGTAACTATGAAAGTTTACTTCCTGTCTTCCTGACCTTCCTAGTAGCATCGGACTCGTCCATGGAATATATAAAAGGTCAATTAAGATTTATTGTGTTTGTTTTGGGTTATTGAACAGTCTGATGCTCCGTTTGAATCAAAAGGATGAGATTGTGGTAATCAATGACAGATGTGAACTTAGGGTCACCAGTGGTACGTTGTTGGTTCCCTTTTTAACCTGTATGAGCAGGACTACTCTGAGACTGTGATATTTCCTTCAAATCCAACTCATTGCAAAACCTAATTATTACCCCATCCACCAAAAATCCAATCTTCCCATTGCCACCCTCTGAAAACAATTGATGCAAAAGGGGGGGGGGGGGGGGGGGGGGGCATTTGGTTTGGGGGCGGGGGGGGGGTGGGGGGGGGGGGGTGGGGGGAAGAGGTGAGGTTTTAAGTCTCAATTGTTTGACATTTATATTTGTCTGTGTATAACTTTATCGGTATCTGTATGTACACCGTGATGTGTTGTGTGCAGATGTAAACTAGATTTGGAGGATGAGATAGCATTTGGATTAAGTAGAAGTGTTGGACATAGTTGTTTACAATACGAACTGGCAGGCTCATGACTGAAATCTCGGCAAAGGCTTTAGTTCTCCATAAAAGTTCTTGAACTTTGATATATAAGTATAGACTCATAATAATGTCTTATTGGAAAAGCAGTCTTTCTTTATAGCATTGGGTAAATTCAGTAAACTAGAGTGCAGAAAAAGACAAAGGATATGCTAAGGATACAGTCGCTATTCTATATGCACAACAGAAACAAGAATGTAAATCTATGGTGTTTTAGATATTTTTGACAATTGTGTACGAGAGTATAGGATGAATATGTTGGATTTTGATATTATTGTTTTATATCCAGTCATGTCATGCTAGCCTTAGATTTACTAATATGGATAGATATCTCGTGCTTTCTTTCACAATTTGAAATAATAGAGAAGAAGATCAAATTAGCATCGACTTTTCTGATTTTGTGCTATTTAGCTGTCTTACATCTTCATCAGTGCACCTCATTTTGTTAAATTTATTTTACCGTTCTCATTTTTATTAACAAACAGTTAGCATTTTCCATATAGTTATCATGCAGACATAGTTGTCTCATTCTTTTCTGAGCTTAGGCTTGTAGAAGTTCTGCAAATCATCTTTATTGTCCAAGGACGAGAGTTTACTCTATTTTATGTCAATTTTAATGCAGAAATTGTCTCTTCAATTTCTACTGAGGTCGTTTTCTATGCTGGACTTGCAATATTTCTGCTAGTAACCGACCATGTTCAGAAGCCATTTCTGCAGTTTAGCCCAAAGAGGTGGAGTCTTATCACAGGCCTGAGAGGATACTTGACATCTGCATTCTTTACTATGGGCTTCAAGATTTTCGCTCCTCTCCTAGCAGTTTATGTCACCTGGCCAGTGCTGGGCTTATCTGCATTGGTTTCAGTGCTTCCTTTCTTATTTGGCTGTTTGGCTCAATATTTATTCGAGAGACGTCTTGATACGACAGGATCATCCTGCTGGCCTTTAGTGCCTATTATCTTCGAGGCAAGAAAATTCTCTATCAATTTAGATACTCTCCTTGTAAAGCGACGTAACATTAAAAGGGATTATGTTTTCTTTGCAGGTTTATAGGATATATCAGTTGACAAGGGCTACCAGTTTCATGGAGAAGTTAATGTTCGCAATGAGGGGCGCGTCTGTAACCCCCGCAGTTTTGGACAAAACTGGTGCATTGGTTTCCATGATTATGACTTTCCGTGTCCTAGGTTTGGTTTGTCTTTGGTCCTTGCTTACGTTTCTGCTTAGGCTCTTTCCATCTAGACCAGTTGCAGAGAACTACTGATTTGTATAGAGGATGATGCACCTACCTACATGTTTTGGCCAATATTATTACAGTTAGAGATTGGTAATCATTTCAAACTTTTGTTCATGTTGGCAATTCTTTTTTTTTAGTTTCTCTTATATACCATTACAGCAACCTCACTCTAATATATAAAATTTCAATATTAGTACTCTGAACCTTAAAAGATAGTGTTTTGCCATAGTTAATTTGTTAGTTTTGAGAAATAACCAGCGGAAATGTTTCAACTGGATTGTATTACAGATTTAGAATACAAATGTGTATAGCAGAGAAAAAGAATGTGATTGCAAATACATGTAAAATTTGAAGGCTGCTGCTCCGCGAATTCTGAGTCGACCCTTCGTGTTAGTGCTAGGTTTTCACGAGGTTAACGGTTTCTCCATCCAGTAGGTGCAAATTTAGGCTGCATATCAAGTTGGAAAACATCACAAAACTCCCTAAGCGACGATTTATAAGCAATTTCAATCAAAATGCAGTCATCAGTGTGATCATTATTTGCTGCTCTATGTCCGTTAGACGACAAACTCTCTCTTAACAGTCCCTTTATGTTTCCAACTCGACGATCCCGAACCCCACATGGAACTATCTGATGAAAGGGTGCAATATCTATGGTGACATTCAGTGTCAATCCATGAAATGTTATCCATTGTGATACTTTTATACCAAAGGCTGCTAATTTCTTGTCTCCTGAAGGTGTTTGAGATCCCGTATCAGTTCCAATTAAAACATCAAAGACAGCAGAAAATTAACAAATCTTGAAAAGCAACATAACCTATGAGACTGATGATAAGCAAACACAATTGATTAAGGAAATAAGTGAGATTTGGATGCTGAATCCCTCAGTTTTAAAGAACACTAAACACAAACGGACAGGAAAAACCAAAAGGACAAAAATGCTAATTGGATTATCAAAACAACTAAACAAGAACATTTATACAGAAACATGCTTAATTGTACAGCCTTTTAAGATATATTCTAAAGTTCCTTAAAGACCAATAGACATAAAGCACGCAACTTTTATCAACGAGCAGTTACATTTCCAATCCTGAAAGATGTTAGATGAAACTAATGATCCCACAATCTCCAAACAATCAGATATATTGATTTCCAAATGAAAATCCTTGCATCATCACAAAAGACCACTCTTCAAGGATGAAAGAACAGAAAAATCGGAATAACTCTGAAATGCTATTTTGATTTCTATATGGATTTTATCGGTGACAAAAGAAAATGAAACTATCACCCTCTTATATACTCAGAAAATCAAATTCCTAATTCGCATGCATAGGTCTGCATTATTGCTTTGATGTGCAATTTGGTGCACCGTTCACAAGGCTGATTTACATCCTCATTATTTGCATTATGCCATATAAATGTGTCTCAAGATGAAATCAACGTTCATTGCTTCAGACATTCAAGTTATGCAAAAATAGATCCTGTTATTCACTTATTCTTCTTTCCAAAAGAGTAAACTTCATCAATTATAAGCTAATTTGCATGTATAAAACATAAACCAACCATCATTGGAAGATGAGTTATAAGACATACCAACCCAAACACCAGTTAAGCCATCAACTCGTGATGCATCAATAACAAATGTAGCAGAAAGAACACGAATGACCACCTCTTCAAGTGCCCTGAGGTACCAACGAAGACCCATTTTATGATATTTGAGATTGATAATGGGGTACATAGCTAGCTACATTACAACATACATAATAACAAAACATGTCGGTTCCAAAATACGGAAAAACGAGCTACATAGTATGCATTAAAAATAGGTGGACATTTATGAAAATTCTTGAACAAAAGTAATCAGCAAGTTCTCAAAATTGCATACAGCATCAAACTAATGAATTTGGGAGTGAATATGCAAATCTTTTTCTGTCACTCCATCAAGATACCACAATCCTCCTGATGACATTTTTTTAGGGTAAAGCCAATTTGACAGAAAATGTTGACAAATTCTTTGCCAGAACGAGTGTTGACAAGATACGATTGGATAAAAATGTTAATTGTATTTTAAATAGTCCAATAATATGATAGCATGTGACATTATGTCAAGAATTATCTCAACCATTACGTTAGTGTATCATGATTATTTTTTCTATTTACCTGCAATTAAGATCTCATTATAAAATTCACTAAATGCTCAAATGAAAGTTTCTAATTGTATAAGTTTGTTATAACTCTATTATTATACAACTTTAAAGTAGCAATCAACAAAAAAATCAACCCACTTCAATCAACAAAAATAGTAAACTGCAAAAACTAAAATGAAAGAAAAAATGCAGAAAACACAAGAAAGAACGCGGTATTTTTGCCCTAAGACAAGAGGTTTGGAACTTCGTTCCTAATCCCCTTTTGAGCTTCCGTCAAACGGAAGAAATCACTATATCAATGGAACCAAAATTTGTTCGGTACAATTTTCGTAGCACTCTGCCGAAATCACACAAGATTTCCCCCAAAATTAAGCCTCATAAACCGTACAACATTCACTCAAGAATGATGAATCGAAGCCTATACAACAATCACTCAAGATTATTTCAACATAAGCCTCTATACATTCGACAATGACATTCACTCAAGAATAACACCAATACACCTTGTTAAATCACTCAAGATTATCTATACAAGGTTGGATTAATTTATCATCAACAGGGGCTAATTTTTGGAGTGCAAAAATTGATAGATTGAAGGACCAGAGAGAGAGAGAGAGAGAGAGACAGAGAGGGAGAGAGGAACACGTGAGGTGAGAGAAAATAAGGAATCTGAATTCTATGTTTCACGTCCATCCAAGCCAATTAATATAGAAGCCATTAGAAGTCTTCATCCAACAGTAGGTAATTTGACATTTGGCAAAATCTGGGCAATCCATTTAAAATAAGAGAAAAACATGTTCTAGCAGCTTACGTTTTTGGCAAAGTGAATTAGGTTTCTTTTAGTCCAATACAGTTTCTTTCATTTAGTAGAAAAACTAGTCAAAGTCAATGGTCGGTTGGTCCAGTCAGCCACATCATTGTGCCACTTTCTCTACATTCTCCACCTTGGTACAATGATTCCAATATCATCTATAGTAATCTCTCCGAACATGACATCACGTGCTCTTATTCCCTAATACACAAATTAGCAAAAGTTAATATTCAGCTGTTTTAAACAGTCCAAAAACTTGTTTAAAGGCAGCATTTTAGTTCCAACATCAGCAGGATTAAAATGGGTAGAAATCTTTTCAAGTTTAACAACACCTTGAGAAATTACATCTCTAATAAAATGAAATTTCACATCAACATGTTTAAATCTATTATGTAACACAAGATTTCTACTCAAATATATAGCAGATTAGCTATCAAAATGTAAGACAACATCATTTATGAAACCAAATTCATTTAAAAGTCCTTTTAGCCAAATTCTCTCTTTAATTGCATCAGTAGCAATTATATATTCTGCTTCAGTTGAAGACAATGCAAAAATCTTTTGTAATTGTGATTTCCAATTTATACAGGAATTACATAAAGTGTATACATAGGCAGAAGTCAATTTTCTGTTAAGTGTATACCTGCAAAATCAGAATCAGTGAAACCTCTCAAAATAACACCCTCAGATTGTTTTCTATACTCAATTCCTAGGTCACAAGTTCCCTTAATGTATCTTAGAAGCCACTTCATCGCTTCCCAATGAACCTCACCAAGATTAGACATGTATCTACTCAATACACTTATTGCAAATGCTAAATCAAGTCTAGAACAAATCATTAGATACGTAACTGATCCCATAGCATTAGAATATAACACTCTAGCCATTCTTTTAAACTCTTCTTCAGTTTTGGGACATTGATCATTAGATAATTTGAAGTGATTAGCTAAAGGTAGACTCACACTTTTAGCATCGGACATTGAAAATCTTTCAAGTATTTTCAAAGCATGAGATTTTTGATTTAGGCTTAGTGTGCCCTCTCTTCTATTTCTTTTAATTTCGATACTCAAGATTTTTCTAACAAGACCTAAATCCTTCATTTCAAATTCAGATTTTAATTTGTCTTTAATGACTCTATTTCCTTTATGTCATAACTCGCTAAAAGCATATCATCTACATAAAGTAAAAGATAGAGTGAATTCTCACATCCGTTTCCTTTACAATAAAGACAAGTATCGAAATTACTTCTTTTAAAACTAAGTCAAAGCACAAAAGTGTCAAATCTTTTATACCATTGTTTTGGAGCTTGTTTTAAACCATAAAGTGACTTTTTAAGAAGGCATACTAAGTTTAAATTTTTATTCACTTTAAAGCTTTTAGGTTGTTCCATAAAAATGGTTTCTTCAAGATCTCCATTTAAAAACGCAGTTTTTACATCTAATTGATCCAATTCCCAATTAAATTGAGCTGCTAGGGCAAGTATGACTCTGACAGTTGTAAATTTTACAACGGAGGAAAATATTTCATTAAAGTATATCCCCTCCTTTTGAGCAAAACCCTTAGCCACAAGTCTTGCCTTGCATCTAATGTCATTCTCATCTTTTTCACCTCTTTTGAGCTTATAGATCCACTTGCAATTTATAACTCTCTTTCCTTTAGGTCTTTTAACCAAGGTCAAAGTTTTATTCTTTCTCAACGATTCCATCTCATCATGCATTGCGTCTAGCCAATGCTTAGAGTCCTTGCTACTCAAAGCATCTTTATAGGACTCAGGTTCATTCTCAATGAACCCCTGAACAGTGACAAGGGACATTTCATCATCAAATCTCACAGGTGATCCTATTTCTCTCCTTTCTCTATCTCTAGCAAGTTGATAATCCTTTAAGGGTTGATTAACCTCAAAATCAGATTCATTTTGATCAGTTTCTTCATCATTTTGAGTTTCACTATTTTCAATCCGATCATATTGTAGATTATCATTATTAACTTGCTCCACCTCAATTTCAATTTCCCTTCCCTTATTTTTAGTTTGACAAGATTTATTTGTGTTATTTTCAGATTTCAAACAAGGCAGATCAGATTCATTAAACACCACATTTCTACTTATAATGATCTTATAATCTTTGGTCTCTCTTACCCAAAGTCTATACCCCTTCGCCATAGCCCAAAAAAACACATTTAAGGGCCCTAAGTTCAGGTTTCCCTTCAGATTGATTTGCAAAGGCTGCACACCCAAATATTTTTAGATTACTCAAATCTACAGGTTTTCCTGTCCAAACTTCTTCAGGGGATTTAAATTGTATAGTAATAGCGAGACTTCTATTTATGAGATAACTAGCAGTTTTTGCAGCTTCCCCCCAAAATAACTTGGGAAGACCAGAACCTAATAACATGCATCTAACTCTCTGAAGAATAGTTTGGTTCATTCTTTCAGCCAAACCATTTTGTTGTGGGGGTGTGTGTCACTATTCTGTGTCTTAGAATACCATGCACTTTGCACAATTTATCAAATTCATAATTGCAAAACTCAAGCCCATTATCAGTCCTCAACACTTTAATCTTTTTATTTGTTTGATTCTCAATCAAGGTTTTTCATTCTTTAAAAGCATTAAAAGTGTCGGACTTTTGTTTAAGCAGAAAGAGCCAATTTTTCCTAAAAAAATCATCTATGATTAAAAGAAAAACTTTGAAACCAGTATGTGTGGGCACAGAAGCTGGTCCCCAAAGATTAGCATGCAAATATTCAAGAATAGACACAGATTTATGCATCACAGGCAGAAATGGTAATCTATTTTGCTTATTGAAATTGACAATTTTTGGATTTGTGTTTGGTTTGGATTTAACCATCAAATTTTCACCACTAATAGATTCCCTCTTCTCAGATTTTAACTCTAACTCTTTATTTCTCAGTGCATTTATTACCACATCAGTAGTTAGAGTCTCTCTTTTATATTCAATAGCATTTTTGACATCTTTGTACTTATCACTTAGTGAATTTAACAAAACCACAACCAGCTGCTCTTTTGAGAGTTTCTCATCACAATCGGCTAGGTCACGGGATAATCTGTTGAATCTATCAATGTTAGCATCAAGATCAAGAGATGGGTCCAATTTGAAACCAAAAAATTGTTTTAGAAGATACACTTTATTAGACATGGTTTTATTCAAATAAGTATTTTCCAATTTTTTCCACAACTCAACAGCAGTTTTTGTCTCGCCAATTTCTCTCAAAAACATTGTCAGACAAATGCAAGAATATAGAACTCCATGCAGTTTCATCAAGTTCAGTTTTCTTAATTTCTTCCATATCATTAGGCCATAACTCATCAATGGCTTTAACACATATTTGTTGAAGTAAAAGGGCTCGCATTTTCTGACGCCAGAGACTAAAGTCTCATTTACCATTAAAAATCTCTAATTCAACTTTAGTTGATTTAATCAAAACACAATTGGATTAAAATTAGTGCAGGCAAATCACATACAAAGTCAACAGTATATACTACTTGCAGGAACTCAAATGTCATACACCATAATCAAATTTAAAGTGCACAGTTAACAAGTGAGTTATACAATACAAGTTATGCAGTAAGATCTCATCAGTCCATTCACCACATGAATAAGCAGTTTACACAAAAAACTAGCAGTGTGTCAAGTCACAAGTATAACATGCCATATACAGTATAATGAACTCATGCAGAAAACATAAAATTTGTCCAAAATCTTCCACTTATAAATCAAGACAATTCTCAGATTCCAGACAACTTACGATTTCTAGACAAAGGAATTGTCAAGATAAAGTCTCAAATTTAGGGATTTTAAGTCGGTTACAAAAGTCTCACAGTATAGACAAATATTATGTATGTAACTCGTCAATTATGGAACGAACTCACCAAAATCTCTTATTAGGGTTTCAAGAAACAAACGAGATCAACTGAACCAGTGCAAGAAACCTTCGAATCTACCAACACCGGCACCAAGAACCACCGTCAACTTGCTCTGATATCATTGTTACGAGAAGTTCAAAAAATTAGCCCACTTCAATCAACAAAAATAGTAAACTGCAAAAACTGAAATGAAAGAAAAAATGCAGAAAGCACAAGAAAGAACGTGGTATTTTCGCCATAAGGCAAGAGGTTTGGAATTTCGTTCCTAATGCCCCTTTGAGCTTCCGTCAAACGGAAGAAATCACTATATCAATGGAACCAAAATATGTCCGGTCTAAGCCAAAATCACACAAGATTTTCCCCAAAATTAAGCCTCATAAACCGTACAACATTCACTCAAGAATGATGAATCGAAGCCTATACAACAATCACTCAAGATTATTTCAACATAAGCCTCTATACATTCGAGAATGGCATTCACTTAAGAATAACACCAATACACCTTGTTAAATCACTCAAGCTTATCTATACAATGTTGGATTAATTTCTCATCAACAGGGGCTAATTTTGGAGTGCAAAAATTGATAGATTGAAGGACCACCGAGAGAGAGAGACGAGAGGCAGGGAGGAACTCGTGAGGTGAGAGAAAATAAGGAATTTGAGTTCTATGTTTCACGTCCAGCCAAGCCAATTAATATAGAAGCCATTAGAAGTCTTCATCCAACAGTAGGTAATTTGACATTTGGCAAAATTTGGGCAGTCCATTTAAAATAAGAGAAAAACGTGTTCCAACAGCTTACGTTTTTGGCAAAGTGAATCAGGTTTTTTTTAGCCCAACACAATTTCTTTCATTTAGTAGAAAAACTAGTCAAAATCAATGGTAAGCTGATCCAGTCAGCCACATCATTGTGCCACTTTCTCTACATCTACGTATGGAACTTAGGGCTGGGCAAATCTCCCGAATCGAACCGACCGAACCGAACCCGAACCGAACCGATCCGAACCCGACGGTTCTTGTCAAATTAAATACTCGAACGGGTATCTGAATTGAGAACCGACGGGTACGGTTCGGTTCTCGGTTCTAGACCAAGAACCGAAGAACCGAATCTTTCTAATTTTTTTTATATTGAGTAAATCAAATTATTTTAATTTTAATTTTTTCTAAACAAATTAACAAATTAATGATTTCTAAATCCAAATTTTTGGCCCAATAATTTGTTTCATTTCTAATTTTTTAATTTTTGGCCCAATTACCCATTTTATTGTTTCATTTCTTAGCCAAACAAGATCAAATCCACTAAATAACCCTAAACACCTACAATAAAGTGCATAACGTTGTCACGACTCTCGAACTCACTCTTGCAGTCTATCTAATATTCCAAAACTTATACAATCGTCGGTCGACACTCTGCCCTCCGATCGAAGCCGTGACTTTCCCCGACTGAAGCTTTGATCGTAGCGATCATTTGAACAAGGTAGTTTACTAATCTCTGACATTCCAAAACTATTAAATGTATCATTAGTCGTATTTATATAACGTTGTTATAAATGTTAAAAAATTTAATTATGGTACAGAACCGAACGGAACCGAACCGATCCGAACCGAATGGAACCGAACCCGAACGGTTCTATAATTATATTTGGACCCGACGGTTCCATTTACTAGATACCCGAAAAGTTTGGTTCGGTTCGGTTCTAAAGAGAACCGAACCGAACCGAACCGACCCGCGCCCACCCCTAATGGAACTAGCTCTCTATGCAATTCCTATTTGAGTAGCATTATTCTAAGCAATAAGTAATAACTAATAAGCACCTAGTTCATATATAATTTTGAATTTTGATAACTTAAAAACTTTTTTTAGAAACTTAATTATTATCTTCCTTTCAAAATAATTAACTGGCTTATATGTAGCGCGTGTTTGTGTTTTATAATTGTATTATTAAGTTACTTATTATTATTATTATTATTATTTCATAATTCGTATTCAAGCCTTCAAATATTTTACACCCATATTTAATTTAAGTCAATGTTTAATACGAGTATCTAAACTTTATATTATTCCTAATTCATACTCAAACTATCAAAAAATATTTCCCATCCACACCTAATTTAGCCCATGTTTGATGAAAAAACAATATTTTGAATAGTGATTTTTTAGAAAATATGTGATTCAAAAGTGGGAAAAGTTTTGGATTTATCGTTTACGTGCGAATATTTTATTGCGTGAATATGTGATTAAAAATGAGTATGCAAAAAAAGAGTTTTCAATAATGATTGTAAAACAAGGGCTTAATGAGTCATTAACAAATCAAAGTATCAACCCCTTTAACCACACTCGACTATGCTCGTGTCAATAATTTTCTTTATTGACACCAATGAGTTAGGGTTTATGAGAATTAAAATTGGACGATGAATATCATGATTTTGGGGAGTTCGGTGACTTGGAAGGCCTACCACATTTAGATACTTTTCAATCGTAAATGATTTATCCAACAAAAAGAAAAATACAATCCACACAAATGGGAGAAGGGGTCCAAAGTATAGACAAATGAGCCGAGCCTATTAGCCTAGGAGCAAGTCAAGGCCTAAGATCGTAGATGAGCCCAGTCAAGGAGAGTGAGAGCCTCGAAGACCGGTAGAAGATTTAAACGCCCAAGCCAATACAAGTCGGGAGCCATGAATGGTGCGAGGTCAGCCAACAAATTAACTGTCAAATTACGTTTTCTTATTTGAATTTGACCACCATAGAGTGAATGATAGTTGCATGGTGCACCCCTTGGCGCAACGATTTTGCATTCTTATGGCACGGGAAACTCACAGGTGAATGAATAGATTAGTTGTCGAAAATTTAGAAGTCAACATATTTCAATTAAATATGAAAGTTCAATATTCGATCATTTTTTTCTCCAAGTTCATACAAGAGTCAAATGTCGTGGCGGACTCAAACATTTGAAATTAGTAGAGCAGGATATTACTGTCTTGTTTTGCCCTTTGAGATGGTTGAATTATCAACAGAGGGAGTCAGGTCAAGAACGGTCGGGAGGGGTGGATCAAATTGCTGGATTTTGCTTCAAGTTTGAAATTGGGAGCCGTAGATTCGGGAGTTAGGATTGAATTGGGAATGGGATGGTTTCTTGCATTGAATTTCAATTTGGATTAGGTTTCTTTGGATTGGAATTTGGGTTTTGGGACAGTTTGGAATTCTTTCAATTGGAAACTGGAAAGATTGTTTCTTTACTCATTTTTTATTTTATTAAAAAAATTCTTTTTAATTGATGGGTCACGTGATCCATCGGGACCAAATGTAGGTCCGCCACTCTGAGATGTATGAACTTCTTATGCATGAGACTTGGCATTTAGTCCTTCCCACTGAAAAATCATGCAGTCTTCCAACGACTATTCTACTCCAATTACAACTTTCTCGTGCCACCTACTTTAGTTTCTAGCGTGTATATGCACGTGGACCGCCAGCATTTGGAAACCAAAATTACATTCCCAGAATGAAAATTCCGAAACAAACCAAAAAGTTTCACGTTTTAGTTTTTATTTTAATGTTATTTTCTTTTTTATTAATTAAAATTCAATGTCATATAATCTACCTAAAAAATAAACATGTGCCTAATGATTTACATAATAGTTTACGTATAAATGATATGGTGAAGTATAATTCGATCAGAAGTTTTCTTCAATAAAAAAAAAATAAAAATTCACCATTCATTTTTTGACATCTCATTTGTACATAAACCATTATAAAACTCGATTATGTACAAGTTGCATTATTCAAAAATAATATTTGAAGGGTTTTAAGTGTGATAGTCTTGAAAAATTAAACGTTAAAATCTACACTTAGTTTAGGACGCAGATATGACGGTTCGAGCCCATCTTTTGTGTAAATTTTTTCTCTTATATAGTTCAATAGAAAAATCTTTGTTCTCCCTTGACTACGTCCCTGTCTATTGAACCGTGTTTTAAACTTGTTACAAATGACATTTTTGTTTTGCGATTCATGTAAAGACGGCCAATGTTAATTGAGAGGAATCAAAGATTTTTCACTGTTCAAATTCCTTTTCACTTGTGACTAAACCAACGGCGAAAAAGTGACCAACAAAAGTCCATTGAAGATACCGTCTTGTGCCATGTGTCCGGCTTAGAACATCACTGGGCCCACACGCTGACAGAAGGAAAAAATGGACGCATGTTTTGATCAAATGTAGAATTGATGAAAATTCTATACATCCCCCTCCAAGAAAGCAAAAGGTGACAATTTCAGCAATATGCCACGAATCTTCTTCAAATTTTCTCTATATAAACATGTGAAAATTCCCAACCACGTAAAACCCAGAACGCAGTTTACCAAAACTCAAAAGGCCAGTCCAAGTTGAAATCTTGAACCACCACCAATGGCATCCACTAGAGTTCTAAGAATGTCAAGTCCTTTAGGTCTAGGCTCGTCTCGTTTTTCAAATTCTGCGTCTTCATCAATGGTGTCAAGGTCTATGGCACAAATGTGTTTAAGCAAAGCAGGATTGCGTTCAAAAAATATGTCTACTGGTGGTGGTGATAAGAAGAAGACGGCGGTGAATGCCGGCGGCGGCTTAGCTTGTGTGGTGATATCAGAACCAAAGACGGAGAAAGGGCTGGATTTGGCTGTGTTAATAGCAAATACTTCGAATGTAATTTTGCAGTGGTGGATTATGATTACTAAACAAAGTCCATGGAAATTCGATATCCAGATGTTCATTGAAAACGTAAAACAATAATCTTGGAATTCTTCACTAATTATTGTTCAGAGAATTATGGATTTTCATTGAATCTTGTTTTTCAGGCTATAGTTGACTGCAGATTCTTTACGTTGTTTGCAATTGGAGGATCTTTGCTTGGTTCGGTATTGTGTTTTGTTGAGGTAATTGAGTAGACTTTATTCATGAAGACATAGATTAGAATTTCTATTCAATTTGAATCTTTAGCAGAAAAATATGTTGTCTATACAGTTAACAAATTCCAACAATTTTCTCCCTTAATACTGTCTAGAAATACTGATTCTACCGTACCAAACGGTTTATGAAAGTACTAAGTACGATGAAAATGTCTTTGCAGGGTTGTTTCTTGATACTACAATCATATTTACAATATTTTCGTGCGATCTCACATACGATGCAGCAAGAACATGTTGTACAGCTACTAATCGAAGCTATTGGTACACCATTCCTTTTCAATTTAAATTTTAGTTCTTAGACATCATTTTAGGGTCCTTTTTTTTTTTTTGGGTAGCTGAAATGTTAGTGTAACAATCTAATATTCGATGACTCAATTGGTTGCAGATGTGTTCCTAGTAGGAACAGCAATGCTTGTTTTCGGAATGTCTTTATACGTCATGTTTGTCGGTAAAAACAATCTCAAAGGCGAAGGATCACAGCATCTAAGACCGAGCTTGTTTGGCAATTTCAATGTAGAGGTATTTGATGTCGTGGATTATTTAGCTCTTACTTGACTGCCATTTTATAAAACTCATTTTTCATCTCATATTTTTAATAAAATAATTTTACACGTAAACTCATAACTTTTTCTTACCTTTTAATCACACACTGTTCAAAAAATCGCATTTCACAAAATCTACTATCCAAAAATCTCTACCAAATAGGAGCTTAGTTTCTTGTTTTTTGTCCCCGCAGATTATTTATGTATTAGAACGTCGCAGTTTTCAAATTTTACACGTTTTCCTTTCAGACAATTACATCACGGGTGGGAATACAGTCTGTTATGCAAGCGAAGTCGAAAATGGGGCATGCTGTGATAATGATACTTCTAGTGGAGGTTTTGGAGAAATTCAAGAGTATACCTGTGGTCAATGGTTGGGATCTTGCTTGTTTTGCTGCAGCTATATTTGTTTCTTCTGCTTCCATATTTCTTCTTTCCAGACTTGCAGTTATTGGCACTGATACCGGTAGGTAGTCGAGGATTTTATCAGAAATTCGTTTCCATAAAACATCAAAGCAGTTTTGCAGCCAATGCATGAAGACAAGAGCCCTCCTGAATTTGTTTATTTTTTCAGCAACTTTAATAATCAAGCCAGATAAATACAGAATATCATTGTTATAGGCATATTCTTTTTGTTATTTTTTTGGTTGCTTATTTCCTATGTTTGGATTAGTGTTATAAAAACTAAAGCTACAGACAGATGAATATTACATCCTTCGTATATAGATTATTCCATGCTTCATGTCCATTGTGGTGAAAGATACAGGCTAATTCTTGCGGTTCTGACGAGTGTTTTTTAGTACACAATACTATATAGAATAATAAAAAAGATTTTATCTTCTTTAATCATGTCCAACACTGCACGGTCCAATGTATTGATGCAATGGGACGAGTAAGCATCCAACAAAACATTCAAAATTAGGCAATCCAATTTGCCCAAGGCAACCCACGGTATAATAAACACTACTCACTTTACCAACAATATCTGGAACTCCATCGTACCTAACAAATATGCTTAAAGAAGATCAAAAGAAAACAACTGAAAGCAGGTGACATGATTTCTATAATGCATTTATTATCCTTCATAACGGAACTCTGAACGGAAGCTGACTAATATTAACAAAAAGTAAGTAGATCTGTCTTGATATATTTTCCCTCAGATAAAAGCGGCCTTTGATTGACTCATTTGGGACTCGGGAAAATAATAATAATAATAAAATATAAAAAATATTGGACACAACTCAACTCTCCAATCCAAAACTGCTACTACTGAGTTTACAAGAGGAACTGCTTCTCTACATGGATGCCAAAAGATCCCTCATTTCTGAGACAGATGGGATGGTCTTGCCTGGGTAAATTTTTGCTACAAGTTGTGCAAAACTGTCATACTTGTCAAGGAACTCCTTCTGCCAATAGTTTACATAACATGAGTTAGGATTGGACTAATACCAAAATCGTAAGCCCATGTTCAATATTCAGAAGTTTTAAAATTAAATTGAAGAAATAAAAATTTGAAAAAGAAATATGTAGAGATGAGCTCCGTTGTCCCCATTTTGCTATCTCCCTAATAAACTTTTGACAAGTTGGGAGTTCAACTCTTATTAGCAAATGGGAGGGCGACAACACTAAAACCTACAAATGACGACAACTTTGAGATGAGTTATTCCCATTTCCTAATAAGAACTTAACCACCAAGGTGTCAAAATTTAGTGGAGAACGGCCAATGTAACATCATAATAAGACAACATATCTCATCTCAACAAACTCCCCCAACAAGTGATTTACAGCATCAGCATAATAATGGGAGATTCCATTTGAAAGCTAAGAAACGCGGACATGCATATTACACAACTCAGATACACTGGGATGTGATCAAGATTGTAGGACATGTACACATCAAAGAAACTTTCATTAAATCATTTTGTTATAAAATAGAATGGCCCTTAAATTCTTGGAGGAAGATGAACAATTTTTGAGTCTTTTACATTGCACTATCCCCCACTTAGAATTTGACATCTCATTACATTTTTGAAAAATCAAATATTTTGTGAGACATATTT
>NC_036250.1:3829140-3851647 GCF_002742605.1 Olea europaea var. sylvestris
CATTTTCGAAACCTCTAGAAAAAACACATTGTTCAATTGTATAACGATAACATTATCACGTAGTATATAAAGAATCAAACATTATTTTCCTCTAAAACATGTACATAAAGCTAAAAAAGTAGATCCTGAAAAAAGTAGACATTGTCAATTCCCATTTTATCCTTATTTTCATTCTTATTTATACTTATTATCTAACCTCTTCTGGTACGTATGATAAATTGATAATATCGAACATTTTGCATAGATCAAACATTTTGCCAGATTTTGAGTTCAGATGTTGAGTAGCATAGGATAGTGGCCTTGTGTCATCAAGGTTTCACCCTCCTACCATATAGTTATGACTTATGATCAGTGAAATAAGGTGCTTAGTCATGCACATTGTCAATTGACAACCATAATTGCCAGATAATTTGCAACCTTAATAAGGTGTACGTCCTCTAACAGGCAAATACCTTGCATTTCTCCCACAATGAAGGCAACAGCTCCTCTGAGGCTAAATTCTTCTGCAATTTCTTATACATTGTACTGATGGACTTGTCAACCTATAAATTTAAACATGCTTTGATAAAATATCTCTCAATTAAGATGCCAAATTCTGAAGGTAATCAACATATAAAGTTAAATATGCTTTGATAAAATATCTCTCAATTAAGACGCCAATTTCTGAAGGTAAAAAATTGACATACCCCAGATAAGCTTGATTTTACAACCTTCTGCAGATCCACTTTTGAGACTCCCATCTGGTAAGGGATCTGAAAGTTTCAAAATTTATGTCACTATCACGGATAACTTTAGTTAAACATTTGCAAAAAAAAAGTGTCAATGATGCAGAAATGACGACTTAAGACTTAAGCTCGTATGCATACCGCTTGTGAGACCACAAAGTAAGCTGATATTGACAGTGGGTTCATGGTGCTGCTAATGATCTATCATTGTTCATTTTTTCCTAATCTACTTTTCAGAAGGATTATTATTAAATAAATCCTCCAGAGTAATTAAATTATGGTAATATATTCAATCATGGAATCTTGAGAAAAATCTTGAGAAAATAACATATAAAAATTTTTCTCGCAGTAGATTTCAATGGGAAATTTTACAGAAGATACCATGTATAAAGGGTGTTTTAAGACTTCATGTACCATAATTTGACAAATGAGAATTAAACACACAGTGTGTGTCTGTGAGAGTGAGAGAGAGAGAGAGAGAGATTACAGATCATATACAGTGTTGTTTAGATACTACTATTCATAGTGTAAAAATTACCAAAAAAAAAAAATTAAAAATTAAAAATTAAAAAGAAATTACTGAACATCTTGTATATAGAGTGAAATAAGAAACACATTGTGATAATAATATCATGTCACACTTTACATGCCATAATTTTAAAATTAAGATCTTGAACAAAAATTTCTGAAGCACCTTTTTCTTCAATATAAATATGATGTTTGAACTGGTGAATTAACAAAAAGAAACTTAATCTCGTCTCTAGTTCACATTTTCAAAATTGATGAGAGATATCTTGCTTATGTTATGTGTTGACATTTCTATAATAAGAAATGAACCTGAATTACACTATAGATAAAATAGATACATATTTATATTGCGTTGAAGTTCAAAAGATCAAATCGAAGATCTAAATTTTCCACATTATGGTCAAAATGTTACAATATGTTACATACATAGTGCGATTTGTAATTACAATGTACATATATTTTTCTATTTATCTTGTAGAAACTTAATGGAGTACACTACTTTTTATGAAATACTAGTATGTATAGTCCAATTTTCGGAGAACCTAGTGTAACTCTGTATATTGAGCATGTTTGTAAAGTTTCCTTTCGAAAATTACATTTACGTACTATTATTAATAGATGTTAAAAAACTTGAATGGACATTACTATTAGCATGTATTATTAGAAGTTTATTATTTACTTACTGCAATTTAGGTAGTTTCCTTGCACATAATAGCTAGTTTCCATTGATATTTTCTATTCGTGACTTGTAACTTCTATAAAGCAAAGAAAGGTCTGTTCCTCGTAGTCAGCGTTCGGCCTTCGTGTTTCCGGCGGTGTCATCTGTGGTCTGCATTTACCCTTCGTGTTTCCGACCGCGTCGTCTGTGGTCGGTGGCATCATCTGTGGGCAGTTCTTCGTTCGGTGAAGTCGGCATCTTCTGTGGCTCCCGTTTTGTTCCTTCCAATCGGCGTTTATAATTTGCGTGGGTCGAAGTGTTTGGTAATTGTTGGGTTGAGTTAATTGTTTGGGCTGCTAATTGAACTATTGTTGGTTGGGTTGTTGAGTGTTGGGCTTGAGATATTTTATTTGGCAAAATTGTTATTTGGATTGTAATTAATTAAATTTTGGTGAACCTACACGAAGATTTCATCATGTAAATTAAGAAAGACTCCGCGTGCATTCGTTTTATTGGTAAAAACTACTCTTCATGGACATTTCATTTTCAATTATTAGTTGAAGGGAAAGGCGATCTGTGGGGATATATTAATGGAAGCCTTCCACCACCTGATCAAAAGGACAAGAAAAAGTATCTTGCTTGGAAAATCAAGGATTCTTAGATTATGACCTGAATCATTGGATATGTTGATGCTCAGATTGTCTTAATCTCATGCCTTATAAGTTGGCTCGTTCTATGTGGGAGTACTTAAAAAAACCTACACTCAAAGCAACAAAGCTCAACAGCTTCCGTTGGAGTTTGAACTGACAAATTTCTCTCAAGATTCTCGCTCCATTGAAAAATATTATTCTGGTTTTTTTTAACCTTTGGAGTGAGTACACAAACATTATCTAGGCTTTGGTTTCACCTAACAGTTTAGAGATTGTCCAAGCTGTGCACGAAGTCGCCAAGAGGGATCAATTTCTTATTAAATTACGAACTAAATTTGAATCCATCCGATTCAGCCTTATGAATCATAAATCTATTCCATCATTGGATGGTTGTTTGGGTGAATTACTGAGGGAGGAGAAGCGTCTTATCACTCTTACTTCTTTAGAACAACAGTAGAATCATGTAGTATCGGTTTCTATTGCTTATGTGGCATAAAGAAAATTCAAGCCTCAGAGTATGTGTGCAGTGTTATAGTTGTAAGAGATTTGGTCACATGGCTCTTCGGTGTCTTAGAAAAGTTCGCAATTATTGCAAGAAGTCTAGCCGTGTTATTAAAGAATGCCCCACTTGTCCTCCACCCAAGATTGGAACAAATTATATTGCCACTGCCACTTTAGCCGCTAGTTCTACTCCATCACCTGTTCCCATTCAAGTTCCAAGTTCTCCCAACTCTTCCCAAACTCCCATAACTCCTGATATGATTCAATAAATAGTTATCTCTGCTTTGTTTGCTTTGGGTGTCTCAAGTAATCCACCATCTTCTTTTTCTTCTTCTTGGTCATTAGACTCATGTGTTTCTAACCATATGACTCACGATCCTCTATTACTTAGTAACCTTAGGCTATATAATGGATCTTTTAATATACTCACTGTCGATGGTAACACCCTTCCTATCTCAACCGTAGGGGATATATCGTCAAATTTGTCTAATATTTTAGTCTCTTCAAATTTATCAACTAATTTTTTATTTGTCCGGCAACTCGTTGATAATAATTGTACTGTCAGTTTTTCTTCTTATGGTTGTCATGTGCAAGATCAGGTGTCTGGAAGGATGAACGTCAAGAGGCCTAAGGAGAGACGTCTATTTCCTATTTCACCGAAGCCTGTTCCATTTTCCTCTTTTGTTTGTAATTCTGCCACTATAGATATTTTTTTATTGGCAAAAGAAATTTGGTCATCCCAATTCGAATGTGCTAAAACACTTGTTAAACTTGGGTTTGCTTGGTAATAAAAATGCTGCTTTGATTATCTCTTGATTGTGCTTCATGTAAATTTGCTAAAAGTAAAGTTTTACCACTCCCGTCTTATGGTTCTCATGCTTTACATATTTTCGATATCATTCATAGTAATGTATGGAGTATTGTACTTGTGATATTTCATGCTCATTATAAATATTGTTACTTTTATCGATGATTATAGTCAATTTACATAGATTTATTTTCTTCGTGCAAAGAGTGAGGTCTTCTTTGCTTTTCAAGTCTTTCTTGCTCTTGTTGACAATCAATTTTCCTCATCGATCAAAGTTTTAAGATCTAATTCAAGAGATGAATATATGTCTAGTGCTTTTTAATCATTCTTACAAACTAAAGATATTATTTCTTAGTGATCTTGCCTTTTTACCCCTCAACAAAATGGGGTACAGAATGCAAGAACTATCATCTTCATAATGTGGTTCGAGCCCTATTGATTGAGTCTTAAGTTCCCTCTCGTTCATTGTCTACTGTTGTGCATTTCATAAACCGATTACCTTCTCCAACTCTTAATAATGCTTGTCCATTTTATAAGCTCTTTGGTCATCATCCCACATATTCTCATCTCCATTCCTTTGGGTTGGCTAATCTATCTGAAGCCTCCTAGGTTGGTACGTCGCTGGAACTTAATGTTAAATATCGAAAAGACGAATGAGATATTCTTCCAGATCCTACTCTTTATCAAAAGTTGGTAGGTAGTCTCATCTATCTCACTATCACATGTCTGGATATTTCCTTTGCAGTTCATACTGTAAGCAAGTTTATGGACGCCCCTCGTCATCTTCATTTGGTAGCTGTTTGTCGCATTATTCGCTATTTTATTGGAACTCCTCATTGTGGTCTCTTCTTCCCTCGGGGGTTGTCTCTTGAGCTCACAGCTTATAGTGATGCTGATTGGGCTAGTTGTCCTAATTTTCATCGTTCTACTACTGGATGGAGATGGAGTATTTTTTTGGTGATGATCTCATTTCTTGGAAATGTAAAAAACAGGACCGTGTTTCTAAGTCCTTTACTAAGGCTGAATACCGAGCTATGTCAGCTACATGATCTGAGGTCGTGTGGTTGCGTGGTCTTCTTGCAGAACTTGGTATCTCTTAATCACAGCCTACGCCTCTTCATGGTGACACAAATAGCGCTATTCAGATTTCGGTCAATCCTGTGTACTATGAACGCACCAAACATATAGAAGTGGACTGTCATTATATTCGGGAAGCCTATGATTCCAAGGTCATCGCTCTTCCTCATGTTTCCACTTCTCAACAAGTCGCAGATTTCTTCACCAAATCTCTAACTCGCCACTGTCATAATTATCTCATCAGCAAATTGATGCTTGTAGACTCACCAACATCAATTTGAGAAGGGTATTGGTGTGTATTATTAGAAGTTTATTATTTACTTACTGCAATTTAGTTAGTTTCCATTTATATTTTGTATCCTAAATAACTTGTGACTTCTAAGATACACAAGGAAATTATTCTACAAAATATTATCAATTACGACATGTAAGCATTTTGGGCTCTGTTTAGGACACATCTTCACGAAATATATACTAATTACCTCTACCTAGTTCTGTTTTTCAGTTTAATGTTTGACTCATAATCATTTGGTAACTGAAATTCTCACAACTAAAGATGGTAAGTGGTAACTAATGAAAGGTTATTTTGTGCTCGTTTAAAACGAATGATGTTAATTTTGCTCTTCTGCTATTGAGATTTGGTAGGGTTTTGAAATATGATAATTTATGTGGCTATGAGTTATGTACAGTTTGCAGCCCTTTTTAGGTTGTTTTCGCATGTTTAATTTAAAACCACTTCCGAAATTATGGTATTTGAAGTACCAGAGGATATATATATATACACATATACAGCATTTGATTTCCAAAAGCATTTTGGTATGTGCATATATTTATAAATGTATATTTGTAATATTTTCTATCTCTAATAAAGAGTTCATATATCCTATTTGAGCCCCATTATTTTGAAAAAAATATATTATTAACAGTGATTTGACATCATTTTAACCACATATTCTTCAATAAAATAATATTACACATAAATATAAAATTATTTCTTATTTTTTAACAACACATCCTCTATCAATTTACTATTCCAAAATACATTCTTCAAAAATAATGTGGCTCAAACACAAATAATGTGTTATTTGTTAGACACATTCTACACAGTACATAAATGTAATTTCCAGACATCTTTGAGCCAACTAGATGGTATCTATGGAGAACTTTGAATAAGGTAGAATCCCTGAATTAATTGGTTCCTTGTTGCAATGAATGAGTTATCTATTTAGGTTAGATATGCTTGTAATTACCTTTTAGTGTTTCTTTCCTTATTCAGATCAAATCATCAATGTGCATATAATGAGGTTAGATGCTCAATGGAAAAGATAACAGAGGGAAAAAATTCATTATCCTAAATTCCTGCAGCCTTTGAGCATATTTCCAGTGATTGTATTTCTTACTTGGGTCATGCTACACAGCCACATTTGTTGACACATCGGTTGACACAACACACTCACATGGGGAGGTCGGCATTATTTTATTGGCGCGGGACCCACACCTCGGCTGTGAGAGGTGTGTCAACCTTTGGGTCAACAAATGTGGTCATTTGGCTTTACTCTTCTTACTTTATTGTACAAAAGCCTGTTTATAGTTAGAACAAAACTCTAGGAGGACAAAGGTGTTACATGCAATCTGCAGACTAACCTCTTCTGGTGCGATCGTGTACATTAAGTCCTCAATTCTGCGAGCAAACTGGAAAAGCCGTTCAAATTGCTGCATTTAAGAATGTAACACAAAAACACATATATATTAAGTCAACTTACAACCAAACTATCAGAGGAAATTCAAATATAAGTACAACAGCACAATATACAAAGTACAACAATCACCAAATGAAGACAGAGCTATGAAATATGTCAGGTGAAAAAAACTTACGGTGTATATGATTGTGCTGACATAGCGCGTGCAAGCTTGTTCATAAGATTCACTTGCTTGGTGATAGAATTTCGCTAAAGTGGGCACAACATTGGCCAGGTCATACAGACTGCACATTTTCAATCAACTGGTGAATATGATGTATCAAAAATAATATGAGCTGCTTCGAAAGAAATTTTAGGATTATAAAGTAAAAAATATCACATAAAAAGTGCAATATGTGTACTTCTGAACAGGAGAATACCTATTCTGAAATGCTGCATAATTTTCTAAAAGCACAATATCTTCATACTTTGAATCTGCCTGAGCGACTTTATCCAATGTCACAAACATTATGGTGACCTGCGAAACAATTCTTCTAAAACATCTCACCCTAGTCCATTACATGGGAAGAGGAAATCAATGAACTGATAGATACATTAAATATGACTACTGCAAGTTGAAGAACTTGACCTCTTTGGACTAGTAAAAGTATGAACAACTAAACACGATTTTACAAATTGACTATTATTCTTTTTCTAGGAGTACATGTTTACTTTTTTTCTTATAATTTTCATAAGTAGTCATTGAAGATACTTGAAATAAAACTCTGATTGAATTACATAAAGACATCCATAAAATTAATATCAGTCTAATGACTCAAATCTCTATTCAAGGTTTAACTAATCTGGGCTTTGAAATGTCCACAGAAGATCAAAATTTTTATTTGGTTCTTAAGAAATGTTCTGACATAATATTTCGAACACAAAATAAAAAATTATCTAAAATAGTGGATAACTAAATGCACAATAGAATATGATAAAAAAACAAAACACTAACAAAAATTAAAGTGGCATCGATCTACTTTCATTTATTTATTTATTTTGATGACGGGGAAACCCACAGCTGTTACCCTTCGGGTGCACACTAGGTAAACCCTCGGGTTGATACAATAGCCTACAAACCACGCTGGCCATGTAAACTGCACTAAACAAGCCCTATGCGACATGCTTGATCGAGAAAGTGTAGGTAGGGAAAATCGAATTCGTGACCAAAGGTCTCCGCGCTCACCTACTCTATCAATTCAGCCACCCCATGAGGGGCTGCTTTCGTTTATTGTCTATCATGAAAACCAAAGTGATCCTTCAATGTAACACACTAGCACTTGCATTGCCAAGTTGTTAGAAGGTTAAAATGAGCACATAGAATGGAGATCTCGTTCATTATTTAAATAAATTAGGAAATATATTAATGAATTTGAAGCCAGTTATATCTCGGCCGAGCACTTAGATTCATATCTCAGAGAAAAATTAGATACAATATTAAAATGAATAAGAAAATGTTGACGTGTTATCATTATAGAAATCGTTTTCACCTAGTATATTTTTTCCTCATATTTCAATATGAAATATCAATGTGACTAGTACGGTTTACTATATTCACAAACTCTAACTTCACATTAAGGTTTATAAAAATAGCTAACATTTGCAATTCATGTAAACATTAAAAAACGAGAAATAAAATTAGGTGATGCTTATGCAACAATACTCCTACTACATGCAGACATAATTTTATCAATGTGTTCTTTAATATTTCCTTTTACCAGTTTTAGAACTTACCTTCTTAGTTTACTTTCTGTTAGAATTAGGAACTATGGTCTTATTTTCAGGGGACGGGCCAGAATCTATTTAATTAGCGAGCGCAATATAAATAAAAATAAAATTTTAAAACAAGATAATAAGACATAATAGAAGTATTATATTTTTTTGATTTATTACAATTATTCCGTATGATTTTTCATGCTTTGAAATAGTCGTATTAAACAAATCAAAACATTCAGAGTCAAAATCAGCAAATCAACCCTACATGGGTGTTACTTAAAAAAATAATTTAAATCTTGTTTGTATTGTCAATACATTTAGAATCTTATTTCTATTGTTGAATACTGTCTATCAACTATGTCTTAAATCTTTTTGTAGTCCAATAATAAACAATTTAGATGAGTACACTGAGCAGTCACATTTAATGTCAAAACAAACATTCAATAAAAAGCCAAAATATCTTGCTAACTTGTTAATCCACTTAAATTCAATCACAGAACAATTTAAGTACATAGCCTGAAATAAAATAGAGCTAATCATTTTTGTCTTGATGCAACTACAGAACATCAATTAATTTCTAGGAGTCAATCTAAAGAAAAAACAGACTATGAGACTGTTTGAGCCCCATTTTTTGCCCAAAATGCATTTTGAAATATTCTTTTGATGGAGAATGTTTGGCTATAAAATAAGGAAAAGTTTTAGGTCTAGGCAAAATATTATTTTATTGAAAAATGTGTAATTGAAAATAAGAGAGAGAAAAATGTATTTTAGAAATAATGACCAAACAAGGACTATATATGATAATATTGAAAGGATTAAAATAAATTTATCACTTATATACTTTACCTTGTTACAATCTTTATTATCATTTACAGTTCACTAGGCCACATCAAGAGAATGATCATGAGAGAGAGCACTCACAAGTTTTGCATAGGCCTGATCGACTAAATCCCTTGACTGTCCCTGGATGTACTGCTCCATACGGGTTGCAATAATGGCAAATCTATGTAAAAGTAATGTAACCCAATAATTGATTCAAAAAGATAAAGAAATGAAAAAATAACCATGAAATGCTCTTCATACTGCTGTGTGTAAAGACAATCTTTAGGAAACATGGGAACAAATGCTCCCATTAATAACTTATCAAAACACACTATACTAATAACAATCAATTGACACCCGGAAGTATGGTTCAGCCCTCCTCCAGTGAATAGGCCCTAGACAGAAAATTTTGAAAACCCTCTCCACCCCCACCAGACCCTCAAAATAATCTAAAACTGCCGTATAAAAGTTCCACTTTTTTGAAATGTTTCAAAAATCTATGCTTTTATCCGCATGCTCCAGCTCTAAAAATCATCAGTACATGTTAAATAGGCGTGCTTGCCATAAGTTCAGCTGATAATGACATAAAAATTGTACTCTGGAACTCTATAGAGGCTATGCGCCCAAAATAAGCAGAATAGAATGTAAGGCTGTAAACTGAAAAATCACAGAATCTATGAACATGGAAAATTATGAGTTTCCCGTCTTTCAGATTTGTTACAGTAGTAAGAAGACATCCTGAAGCACAATTTTACCTAATTACAATAATAAACGCCAAAAATATTCTGCTGGAAATTATAGAGGAATGATTTGTTTGAACTACCAGTTTTTGGAAAGTACTGGCCTCAATTACAGTGGTATTCAAGGTCAAGGGAAATAACATGGTGAATGCAACTTCACTAAAACTTGATCTAGGCTAATCTACATTGCAAGTGACCTTTCTAGTAAATAATTCTTCTCAGGACGCCTGAGTCCCAAGTCTCCGATATCTTAAATGCCAGCAAAATAAAATGCATTTCACTAAATTAACCGTGTTTTTCAATTGTCACTTTGATCAATAATAAAAAAAATAAAAATGGAAAAGCAAATAAAACATGTGAACGAACAGTAAAAGTCAGCTTTAACATCCTGGACTACAACACTGAGATGAGAATGAAACTTTCAGTTTTCGAAAGATATGCACATGTGACTGTTGGAGCCTTATATGATATTCTCAAGAGTGAAAACAGTCTGTGGCTTACTGAAAGAGTCAATACTCCTCTTCTGTCAAAATGACTTCCTGTGCAGCAGATTATAAGTCAAATACCTCAATGGAAGATTACCAACACCATGAGAAGTATAACAAGTCTACTTCAATAGCATGAATATTCAGACCTACTTTACCTGGGTATAAATGACAAGACTCCAGCTTGCCTTAAGTTTCGCTCATTTCTTTCAATATGGTGGCAAGCTTCATCTACAAACTGCAATATAGAATATAATTCAAGTAGATGATTAAATTTCTCAAAATAACAAAAGTATACTATAGATAAAAGAGATTTAACTTACTCGACTGAACTGTAAAGAAATTCTGTTTTCCAGATCATCAAGTAATATACGCACATATCCTGCTGCATCAGCTTTCTGACCAGAAATATAACGCTCTGTTATTCCGTGCATCGATATGCAACGAAGAGGATCAATCTTGTATGCCCAGTCCACCACAGCATAGAAATCTTCCTAAAACGTCAAAATGGCAGGATGAAAGGGTAAGAGGATGTTTGCCATCAAAAGGGTAGAAATTATGATGTTAATCATAGCAAATAATAACTGTAAATTTTAAATTGACGATGCCTGTATTCCATCAAGCAAATCATGAAGTGACTCGTTCAGTGCCTCCAGATCTGAAGGATTTTTAACTGAAAATTGCAAAAGTGTAATGAGCAATTTCTAAGACTAACAAGAGTTGAAAAAACTTGAAAATTTACCATCTTTTGAGATATTATCATCAATGTCCTCGATGCCCAAATCATGATCATCATGTTCAGTTTTATTCCCATTGGCAAGGCCTTCAAAGCACATGAAATGTGCGAAGAAGGAACTCTGCAGTTCATGAAAAGAACTTTTTAAGATCCCATCAGGAGGGAGGGAGGGAGGGAGGGAGTTAACAACTCTTGACTACGACCTCATCCACAAGGAGTGGAATAAAAACCGTAAGCATTTTGCCATATGCCTCAGCAACTGTGGATGTGTCTGCATTATTTACTGTCTGATTGGGACCTATAGGACCTTCAAGCCAAGAAATGGGATTCCTTGATGCTTTTGTACTAGTACGAAGCTCATTTGCAAATTCACGAGCCTGTAACAGATTAAAAGCCACGTTTTCAAGCTAGCAACATTTTAAACCATCAAAAGAATCATTAGAGTTCGTTTCGGCCATGAAATTGATTTCTGAAGGAAGTAAAAGTGTGATCATTATAAAACGGAACTCAAATGGAAAGATCAAATATTATGAGAAACCATATAAATTAAAAGATTTACACAAATCATCATATGCAGACAATGAACTACATGTTAAGGCATCAATCATATCCACTTATACTATACAGTGAACTGAGATCTCTATTTTGTGCCTGTATTCCAGAAACATAAGACAGCCTTTAGGATCCTCCTCTGCTAACCACACCATTCAAATTTGATCAAGGTACCTTAAAACTAACTTGCAGAATTCCATGAACCGATTCACATTCAAATAACACAGTAGGATTTGAACCAATGTAAATAAAATATGCAGGCATTTAGTTACTAAAAATCATATTATCAAAAATTATTGTGAACTGTTAATACGATTGTTAGTGATGCCAAGCTAGATATCACCAGATCTTTACATTAGCACAGAGTCAAGCAATATCAGACATAACTTCCTCATAATATTCAAGTGCATTACATATATCTGTAATCTTCTTCTGCCAGAAATGATTGCAATAATATACAGCTGATGTGGAATATACACTAAAAAATAAGGTAAATTTGGTATTTAGGCGCCAATGAATTTAGAGTACATTTATCCAAGTTTAGGCTGAAATTTATGCATTGTTTTATGTTGTTAAAGCACTAGAATTATGTTTACTATTTACTACGTTGGTCGTGGAGTAGGTTAGCTACACCCTTTGGTTTCACTTGGAATCTTGAATCTTAGTTAGATGGAGAGTTGCCTAATTATTAGGTTTTTAAAATCCTATGCAATGTTTTTTTCCCTTGCACGGGTTCTCAATTTCCTTACTATCTTTGTTTCCTTCCTTCCCTAGTCTCCATCCACATTTCTTCTTCTTCTCTAGAGTTCCAGTATGATCATTCTTTCTTCTCGTAATAGCAGGCCCCCTTCCTGTAGTAACATTGTCAATCAGGTTAGCCCCATTTATCTAAAAGATACTGTTCTCAGAGCCCTTCAACTGCATCCAAGGCGGCCCACAGAAGCCTTGAAAATCACATCCTTTCATCAGATAATCACCTCTAAGTCATTACCAAACACATTGGCCATGTAATCCACATAAAATCCCAAAACTCCAGGATAACATATGTATCTACAGCAAACGCAATAGATAACGAAGAATAGTAACTGCAAAACCCTTGGAGAAATATCATTAGTCCCCTGACCTCCTTACGAAGAAGCAAATTGAGAGAGCTGCAGTAGGCTTTCCTTAATGAATCCATGTAATTCTTATCAAGGTTCTGCATATGAAGAAAATAAGGAAATTATATCAGATACCATAAAAAAAAAAAGATTAGGTTAGGAAATCAAATAGCAATAATTGTACTAATTACTTTTTCCATCTTACTTTCAAGTGTTGCAAAAGACGAGCATATGTCCTGCACTTGAACCGCATATCAGCATGATCAGGTCTCTTCAGTTGTCCACGCTGTGGTAATCCAAGGGATCAGCAAAAACTTAAAATTCCCGTAAGAGCTGATTATAAAAAAAGTTAAAGCATCCTTGAATACCTGAGAGAAATAACTCTTGTCGCTTATCATGAAATCCACCAGACTAGCAAAATAGTTTCTCAAGAACTCAGATGCTCTTTTAGCAAAAGTATTCTTCAACCTGTCAAGTTCTGCCCACTTCTCTTTAACCTGGAGATTTTCACGGGCCATTGCTTGTAAGAAATTGTCCTAACATTATCATATAATGTTTCGCATGTACAATGGCAAACTATGAACCCTGTAAGAGACTCCACAAGTTTCAGATTTTAATAAAAATGCAGAGTTCCCTTTTTTTTTCTTTCTTTTTTCTTTTTTTTTTTCTTTTTTTTTTTTGGAACTTTACCCACTCACAAATGCATGTCTTACCATATTTCAGCAAGTGTACTTCTATTTCTTGCATCAGTTGAAACCATTACTACCAAATTAGGAATCAATTCAAGAAACAGAATCCAACTTTAACGAATCATGAATGAAATGGTGTTTTGGTACAAAATTTTAAGCACCATGAAAAATAACAATTTAACATGTAAAAGAATGAATTCCATTTAAGTAAAGAAGTGCTAAATTATTAGATGAATAAATTCCAATTAGGAGGGAGAGGGTGAAAAAAGAACATTTCTATGGCATTATTAAGCAACGAGATTGTCTTCATCTTAAGATGTTTGCCATCAAATTCATATGAGACCCGACCTGTACCTCAACTCGGCCTAGGTACTAGGTCACAGGTTGAACCGATGGACTAATGATCTGGTCATTAGATCAAGTGTTGGTCATTGATTTCCATTTATTTCAAAAACTATTTTTGAAATGATTGGTCTAAATGCAGTCAACGCATAATTTGTAAACAAAAATTGTCGACTTAGTTTGTACAAATAACATGATTCTTTAGGTTATTGCTTTGAAAATTTTACAAGTACAATATTTAAATTATTTTTGTTCCCATAATATTTTTATAATTTTGTAAACCCTAATTATATCTTTATCTATATAGATTATTGATATTGTAAATTTTTTTTGTTCCTATAATATTTAAATATAATTTTATAATTTTGTTTTATTTAGAACTTACAACAAAATTTATGTTGTTCCATTTGTTCATATACAAAGATTTTATCTATTATTAACCAAAAACTTTTATATATTAAAAAGTAGATTTATCTCGCTTAAAATTTATTTCTTTATGCACATTAATAAGTTTTATAAAATGGCTTTTTAATAATTAAAATACTATTGAAATATTTTTACTTTATTATTATTATTTATTTATATATATTTAGGGTGCAGTTTGGAACCTTTTTCTAGAAAAAAATTTTTTATAATCAGGTAATTTTATTAATCAAAGGATAATACGTGTATTATCAGTTTAAACAAGACATGAGTTAGGCAGCCCTTTTATATGATTGGTGGTCGCAACATTAAACCAAGCATACAAAATCATATAAAACAATTATCTAAACTGCTCTGTTATTCTTGTTTGATCTTCAAAACAGTGGTTGTTCCTTTCTCTCCATACACACCATACAATACATTCGGGAATAAGATTCTATACAAGCCTACTATCATTATCTCGAAGTTTTCTTCTTCATGCACTCAACACATCTCCTATATGCCTAGGCAACACCCAAGTCAAATGTTGGGAAGCAAGAATAGGATTCCATAGCCACCAAACACCATCATAATGGATGAACAAATGGTCAATCGTTTCTCCATCTCTCTTACACATATAACACCACTAGGTAACATAAAAACATTTTCTTCAAAAATTATCCACCATTAATGTTTGCCGCCTCACAATCGTCCATAATAAGAAAGCCACCCGTGGAAGCAATTTACATTACCACACCATCTTCCAGGAAAATGTACTCTCCACCAATCCCAATGTGGATCTAAAATAATTTTGTCCCAACCGGTAAGGCTGCCAAATTTTCGTGTGGATTTTGATTGGTTCTTGACTTCTCCATTTTGGTCCACTTACCTCACCAAACCGGTTCATGGGCCATGCCCTTTTTTGGTCAGATCAGTCAATCCGGTTAAAGTTTTATAATTATGATCAAATCTCAAACTACAAGTCTTAAGTCTAAAATTTAATGAGAAAAAGGTAAGAATGTTATAAAAATATAATACGACTCAAGTCATCATGAGACAAGATGAATTGAAAAAAGGGGTCCTTAACTATCCATCGCAAAAGGAAATGTATTTTTGCAATGAAAGGCAAAGAGATTCAAAAACTTAAATTATCTAACTTTATATTTCCAATAATCTAATATTTCTCCACAGTCCACTAGCAATGTTTTCTTCAAAGTCATCTCATTCTAAAGGAAGTCACGTGAGAGAAAACTTCAGTTTTCATGATAGTTTGACTGAAGGGCATGAAACCAAAACATTTCAGGAAATATGAAAGGAAAAAATAAAAGCAGTCAATTGTACGATTTTGAGTACTATGGTCAATCAAGTGACCTACTAAACTAATCAAAACCAAATCAACAAATTTCTAAATATATGAATCAAGCGCTGGAAAAAGAATCCAATAGATATTTATGTCATGCCATATTTCAACAAGAAAGTAACAGAGAGTAGGGTAGAATACATACAGATCGCATGTAAGCGTAGCAACGTTCGATGCTGGGCACTTCAAGGTTTTGTAAAGCTTCAGTTAGCCACTCGCATGCATCAATATTCTGATGCATGTGTAACTCATCGAATGAACCTCCTGTTAGACATGCTGCATACTGCAATTTAAATGGAAAAATACACCTTCCAAGTGTTAAAACACTTAAAAAAATAAAGAAATTTTCTTTGGATTTACTGAATTAAAAAAGTTCAAGAAAACACCTCGGAAGGGATGTACAATCTTTCTAGAAGCTTATCGAGTTCATCAACCAATGATTTGTTGTTTACTGAATGCATTTCCAGCTTGTTATTGCGGGTTTCAATCTGCATATCACCAAAGAATATGTTAGAACATTCTCGAAGCATACGGAAAGCACTTAATTTGATTTGATTCATATCAAATTCTTCTGTTTAAGAAATTCTTCAAAATATTTGATAAAGCACGTGACAATACAAGCAAATACATTTCAGCGAACAAATAAATTTGAATTCTATTTTGCTCCTGTTGTTGAACAAAGCAAAAATTGGAACCAGACAAACACACTCTATAGCATATAGCTTCATAACTAACATATGTCAATCAAAAGACAGCAAAAAAATATACGAGAAATCAAAAAACCCAAAAAAAAATAAAAAATATATATATATACATACACACACACACACATTTTCAAATGAGAGCATAATGTGCAGAAATGCATACCGACTCTATGTCCTCCCTCATATGTCGAAGTTTTACATTAAAAATGCCTAACCATTCATCCATGTCCTCAACACAATTTGTGGCAATCTCAAGGCCCTGTAGTACCTGCACGACCCCTAAAAAATCATTCAGGGCTCACATTGCTGTCAACTTGAAAGGCAAAAAAATAGAACCATAGATCTTTAGTAAATTTTGATAAAAGTTCATGGAATGTATATTTAAAATTAACTTTCAACTTTAATCTTAGCTGACCAAACAGGGGCATAATCTTCATAAAACACAAAGTTCAATGGTCCGTGCACAGGAAACAAAAAATAAAATAAAATTAGTCAATATATAAAATATAGCCCATAAAACAGGTATTATTCATATAAAATATCTTTTGAACATTGCAAATGAATTAGCTTTTTAACCAAACAAATTTTGAAGGTTCAGCTAACATACACATCCTCAAATTTGATCTTTCAAACACAATACCAAAATCATAAACAAATAAATGAAACAGGGAAATACTCTCATAGGTAACTTTCCAGGCTCATTGAAGAAAACAAAATTAGGCGTTATACTATGGAGTAAGCACTGGTAAATCGACAAGCTATGATTGAACAGCAAGACACAATACGGGTGATGTACACCTACTATCAATTTAAAGGAAAAAAAATTACTGGACCACAAGTAATGTGGTTAAAAGTACTCAAAAAGTAAAATTGGGTAAAAGCCTAGATGTTAATGCTTAGGATCCAAAGTTACCTCATCAACTAAAGGCTCGTTCTCCAAAATTACATGCACATTTGCCGCTTCCAAAGCTTGAAGCTCTCTTTTCAATCGCTCAGAAAATGCCTCTGCCTCACTGATGCCCATGACATAACTGCAAGATGTTCATTGTTAAGAATATAACAAGTGTTTGACAGTGATATGAAAGAAATAGTGAAAATGCGCTAGGCCCAACAAAGTTAGCTTACATCAGCATAGCTTAGTCGATAAAGAAGAATGTGATGTAATAGATCATCTCCCTAACAATTCTCTGCAGATTCGTTCAACATATCTATGGAATCTAAGAAGTTAGGATTGCATAAAGAAAAGATATGAAGTTTCTAACACGTGAACTATTCACTAGCTCATAATTGATTTAAATTTGGTAAAGATTTACATTCAATTGAAGTTTCACATAATAATATCTGTCATGGACAAGATATGTCATTAGTGGCTTGTGTATATTGATTTATGGGGACCTTCTCATGCTGAGAATCTTACTGAGGCTAGATGGTTTCACATTTTCAAGGATACAGATCCTTCCAAAGTCTCAAACATCAAGCAAGTCATATTTCAACAAACCTAACCTATTCAGCCAAACTTCCAGGTTTAGATCTACTACAATCCCTTAACATCCTAGAGCTTTAAGAACTTTCCACAAAACTTCTGCAATCAAGAAGTTCGCAATTTTTGTTTGCCCCTCCCCACTTTTACTTTAACAGCCTATATGCCGAAACTTCTATCTAACCAAAAAAATTACCTTTCAACAATATCCTTTCTCATTCATAACACATCTTAATTGTGACTTAGAAAAGAAAAATCACAATAACTTTTCATAACATTGAACAACCTATTTGAACAAATAATAAGACCAAATTTCAGCAGGAACTGTGCTATTTCAATACCAAACTAAAGTACATACGTGTCTAAAAGAGCTTCCATGTCCTCTTCCTCTGCTTGAGACACGAGTTCTCTTTCAACAGTCACTTTCATGTCACCTTCTGCGATAGCATCCTTAACAGGTCCATCTTGAAGGTCAACCTGCTTCTTAGGCATATTTGGTGTATTTTCCTGCAACAGATATATTTATAACATACTCCAAGTTATTTTTACTTCAATAAAAACAGATGATCTTCAATATGGAGAGGACTTTGGTTACAAACTGAGGATCTTGGGGAAACAATAACACACATACAACTGATAAATATTCATCCATGTGAATAAAAGTTCCTATTTCATGGGGAAAAAAATAAAAAACAAAAAATAAAATCATTTTCCTCTGCCTGTCTTCGCTCTAATTATAAGCATATGACTACGTTAGATCTTAGAAGGTTCAAATATTATAGAAATGAGAAACAACTGTGGACAGTACCTGATACAGAAACTAACCAGTATTATTTCCATCGACAAATTATTTAGCACTTACACTGTTAACATATTTTACATATCTAATGAAATAGAAATAAATTTTAAGGGTTACAGCCCATCAAAATTAAATAACTAAACCATCATACGTCAAATATAAAAAGAACTGTTATCTAGTAAACTACATAACAAAGTTACACAAAAAGTATGAAGCAGACTGAAATATATTTGCATCCACCTTAGCCCAGAGAGCCATCTCCACCACATCTATGCCAACAATTTTGGGAAGATGACCCAACACATCCTTGCAGATGTTTAAGATGCAAAGAAGAAGACGATTCCTACAATACGAACACCATCATATACAAAAAGAAGGGACTGGTGAACATTTTTTCAAATAAGGATTGGAAAGTGCAGAACCAGGATTCCTATTATACCTGTCATCAACATTGCGCATCGTCCACTGAGGTGGGGCAACACTCTGACTTCTAAGGTTATCGAAACCCTTCATGATAGGATCAATGTTAATCAGACTGAAATTATATTTCCCAACATGGACATTAACCTACTAACTGTACAATCCTTAAGAAAACATATATTAAGAGGAACCATTAGAATATAACAGAGCTATGGGCAAGCATTACCAGCATAAAAGTACATCCACTAGGATCATTTGTTACGACTTCCACTTTTGAAAGATGCTTCAACTTGTATAACTTTGCATGCTATTGAACAATAAAAAAATTGATATCAGATATAGCAGAATTTTAGAAAACTGATCCAAGGGAAAAAATGCATTATACACAGCTGTCAATTTTAGTAAAATGAAGAAGATGTCAAAAGATAAAAAATATGCAACACTTTTCAATTCCATTTGCTGTTACTCCTTTTAAGGTTTTCTTATTATGTATTGCCTTTTTCCCACTTTAAGTATGTCTGTGGGTATGTATGCCTGTGTTTTGGGGGTGAAGGGGATGCTGTGCTCCTTGCCCAAAATTTAGTAAAGTAAACATTGGCTATTGAATGTAGTTAGCAAGGTCATATATTCTGCCAAAACTGTTAGTATCTTCTCAAACCTAGTAACATCATCCACTTATCAGCAAATGGTGCAAATTAATAGATTGATAGGAACACCTCTGGTGAGGAATCATGATGCATGTACATAAGTGGATGACATATTTCAATTATCATCAATCTCAAGATTCATAGATAAGTCCTTAAACAAAAGCAAGGGAGAATGCACTAAAACATAGAGATCAATACTTACCTCAAGAACTCCTCCATTGGAATATTTTAAGACACGAAGAAAAGCTTTAGTCCGTTGAGCTTTTGCCTTTGCTGCATAAACCAAGTGCAGTTATTGGCAGAAGTACCCCATACAAGTTGAATACAAGCAATCACTAGCACATCATTCTTGTTAAGGAAATTGAGCACATCTTAAGTTAAAGCAGGATAATAGTTACTTATGTTATAACCTGAAGTGTTTGACAGGTCAAACAAAGAGATGGCAGACACAAATTTCCAGGATTAAGAGAAATTATTTTGAAGAAGATAACCAACTTTAATCAATTTGTTTTCGGCTAGTACCAGTCTTTTTCCTTTTTCTGTTCTGGTTTAGTTGGAGGGAGAACACTGAGTTATTCTGTCACCAATTGCAGGAATAGGTGTTTAAAATCAACATAGTTCGCACCAAGACTACTATGCAGACAAAGCTAGTATATAAGCATTAAAATATTCCTCCATTTCTTTAGAGCCAAAAAAATTACATCTAAACAAATTTCTTTGGTTATATCCTATCACTGTCAATTCAAAAATGCAGCAGGAACAAAAATGATAAAAGAGCAAGCAACTAAGACATGAACAAAATTGCATTTTTCTTTAGCATATAAGTAGTGCAAATCATAACAACCGTAGTAAAATACTGTACTTGTTCAAACCCCTTAGAGATATAAATAAGGTAAGCTCAACACTGAATTACCATATTTTGGAGAACGGTGAAAAGGAAAACAAATGAACAAACATGCTGATATCTCTGTTTCCAAGCTTCTCATATAAATCAATTATACAATTCAGGCTTCCATATAACTAAAACTCAAATCACGTACTCAACCGTCTTATCCTGGTTCTTATCTGGACTCAGTTAAAACAAAGATTACATAAAGCAGCAAATAATAATAATAATAATAATAATAATAATAATAATAATAATAATAATAATAATAATAATAATAATTAACGTCAGAAATCAGAAATAATCCCTTTTTAGACTAGCCTAAAATTGACCAACCTAGCTTGGAACCACAATTGTTCCTTCCAATATGCTAAACTTATTCAGCTTTATCAAGCTGTATCCCTGCTCGATCAGGTTGATTAACCTACATTATTTCCTGGATTTTTATTATGCTATAAAATTTAGTTCAAGATTGGCTGGTTCCATCAGAGGCCCAGTCAATCAACAGCAGTATAAAATCAGTACTCTCTCAGATCAATTCTGGAATTTAAACTAGGCGCGGACGATCATTTGATCGAATTGTGAATCAGATGCCTCTGTTCACTAATCTCAAACAAATGCAATTGCGCACAGGCACACACAGAGAGGATTGAATAGGCATACTAGAGATAGCAAGGACACGAGGCTTGGCCATTTGGCCGCGGCCCAACTTGGCGCCTTTGCCCCAGATCCCATGACTCTTGGCCACTCTAATCGACATTATGACGTTCTGCTTGGTGCCTTCTATCGCCGCCTCGCATGCCCGCCGAAGTTCCTCATCGTCCGCGCTCGATTTCGCCATTACAGTATTTTCCCCTCTCTTCTCCCTCCGAAATGGAGAAATAATTCAGTTCTTGTGTCAGAATGTTAAAACCGAAAAAGGTAATTACGGTAATTAATTTCGCGAGACCGTAGGTGAAAGGATTTGTTTTCTGGTAGCATGCATGTATATCATCGCGTATCCACTGGGGAGAGAAACAGAGAGAAAATGGGACCCGAAGCGCTCGTTCGGTTATCTAAACACTCGTAAATAATTTATTTTTATTATTTCACACAAAATTTCAAGATAATAAATTGATAAGTTCATATCAACTTGCATTGTTGACAATTCCGGACACCGTTTTATTTTTCTTATATTCACAATTTTTAAGTAATTCATGATTGTGTTGAGGACGCTCTCATTTGTTATTTCAATCTAAGTTCTGATTTTTGTAATATTTTTGCTTTTTTTTTTTTACAAATTATATCCAATTCTAGTTACTTGTCTAATACACGCAAGATATTCCTAAGTCATAATAGATAATCCATTCACTTATTCACAATCACTTGGGCAACGTTTGCCCTCAACTGAATCCTCCATTGTCCCCATACAAATCCAATGACATCACTCTCCTTATCTCTTTTAATCTAGTCGTATAAAAGAAAAGATAAAAATTAGGGTAACGGTGAGTTTTTTCTAAAATTTGAGACAAATTTAAAAATACTCAAAATTAACCATAAAACTAAATTTAAGAGCTTAAAAATAATTTTAAAATATTCGACGAATAAAATCATACTAATGATAAGCAAATAACTCCCAACAAACTCACTCCCTCTGTGGCATAGCATGACATGTTTAGGGGTACAATAATATTTATAGCCGATAAAAATGAGTTTAAGTAGCGAAATAATTCATAAATAAATTCATTTTTTTTTTATCAATCTCAGTTCGAACATGGACAATATAACATGTGAAATGTTTGAAATAAAAAGAAATTGCAAACAAAATGTTAAGTAAATTAAAATAAGTTGGAGCTCCCTTTTTATCCTTTCTTACCCCCTTATCATCCCTTATCATACTGACGTGCTCGGCACTTGACGGAGCAAAATGGTTTGTCACTGCATAAAATAAAATGTCGTATT
>NC_036250.1:3854527-3855770 GCF_002742605.1 Olea europaea var. sylvestris
AAAAAAAAAAATGAATGGCTAGAAGCATTCCATTAAAGAAAAACATGGACATGTAGCAACAGTACAGAGGATGCAAGAACTTACAAACAACTCGAGCTCTTGAAGGTTAGGACAACTGCGAAGAAGACAGAGAGCAGCCAGATCCTCCTCCATGTCGTTAAAATTAACTCGTATCGAAAGAAAAGTAAGAACGATACAAGGTGTAGGCAGCTTTACTGGTACACCGCCAGCAGCCAAATACTACACAGAAGTCAAACAAACCGAATAAGTACTCAATTAGTCAATGGTTCAGGCTCTCTATCCACTTGGAGGAATAATGTAGAGAGAACAAATAAAAACCTCAGATGTTCATAACAAGCCAAGTAATTATGCAATTCAATGTTATAATCACTTACTAACTGAGCAACATGCTCATCAGTCCCTGAAATTTCTGAATTTCCAGGATAATTGACGATGGATAGTTTACCTTCAAGAAAAAATTCTGCACCTCAAGCCTTTGAATACGAGGTAGATTAGCAAAAAACTTGATCAGATTACCAGTGCATCCGAAAGCCATATTCCGGTCACTTCCAGTGTTCGAATACAAGCCAATAGAGACAATAGCCAGATTGATGGTATCATGAAAATCCACTTCTTCAAAAACTCCTCCAACGTCAAAGAAGACGAGATTTGGAGCATGGATTTTAAGATGAGTAAAACCATCAAAGTTCATCAATGTCAGCCGCTCAAGTAAAGGACAGTTGGATACCATATCCTCAAATGCACCTTGGTCCATGGTTATATGCTGAAGATCAAGGCTCTTCAAACTTTTAAAGCCATTAAATGTATACGGAGGTTTTAAAAGACAATTAAAAAGTTCCAGATGGATCAACTTTTGAAAGGAGTACATAGAAGAAGGGAGCTTGTAACGATGTCCTTTCCATATTTCAAGTATAAATTCCTTAACAAAGCCCCTTGATAAGAAAAGAATCCATCTATCAACATCACTGACACCTTGAAGATCGCGATGAGAAAGCTTAAACCTATATATGGGGCCCGTATGAAGTAACAGCACGTGGTCAATAACGCTCACAAGTTTGTTCTTTATGATGGTTTGATCTTGGGCAGAAATCAGGACAGACTGATTTTCGAATACAAGATGTGGAAGTGTAACCCATTTAAATCTCCACTTACTTGACAAGATACTTGTCCTCACAGCATCCCTTAGTGGTAAACTTGATAAAATGTTGTCTATAATATGCTC
>NC_036250.1:3864226-3892755 GCF_002742605.1 Olea europaea var. sylvestris
TTGACTTGGTCAAAGATATTTGAAATGCTCAAACAATGATGAGCATCAATGTTGATCTTTTGCTAATTAAATATCGGTGATTTGTCATATTATTTCATTGGTGGATAAAATTATAGTGGGTCTCAAAATTTGAATTAAATTTTTTATTCACCAATAAATTAATATGACATGTAATCCGTGCTTAGTATAAGATGAATACCATGCTCATTATATTATTTCTTTATATATACACACAGATACATATGACTATTGTATAAAGTTTCTAATTTGATTATCTTTTTATTTTATAATTACGAGGAAATTTGTCAACGACGTAAATGCCGAAAATTGTAAGAATTTTTATAACAATGCAAAAAAAAAAAAAAAAAACGTATTTTTGACTTTATATGAATATGATGAGATCACTAGAATGAAATCACTCGAGTAGTGTTCAAATAATATGAAAACACACAATTTCAATTTTATTTCTATTCTCCTAGAAATATTTTGAAGTCACACTAGCATTATCAGACAGACAAATATATCCATATACATATAAAATTATCACCCTCATGATAATTCGCTCTAAAGTCACATGTGATCACAAAAAAATACTTTATATCTTATTAAACAAGATGATTGTACTAAAGTAAGAGCCTGCTGAATCATTTTTGTACTAATGAAAGATCTTCTTGTTGGTCATGTTGGCCAATTTTAAGAACTTAATGGATTATAATCATTGATCGCAATACTTATCATATATTTTATCACTATATTGAAAAGGAAAAAAAAATGCAATTACTTATCCTTATACCCAAAATGTACAACTAATTTTATAGAGGGTCTAATCTTCGGAAAAGATTGTTCAACGAAATTTATTTATTTTCTTTCTCAAGCAAAACTTATTTGTCAATTACTCTTACTCTCTTACCTCGACTCTATGTTTTCCCCTAATTTTCTAAATTGTTAGGGGTTCATGTATCTTAATCACCACATATTCATTTCTCAATCTAAGCATGCAACTACATTATAAATTGCAATATCATCCAAATTATTAGCAAAAAATGAAGTCATAAATTGAATACTTGATTAAAAGCATCCAAAAGCAACTGCCTTCATTTTCTAATCCCTCTGGGGAAAAGTTTATTATTCCCCAGGAAAGTAAAATACTAAAAAAAAATAAAAAATAAAAAAATGGCAGAAGTTCGTTGTGTAGCAAAGTTATTTTCAGTTTCCCTTTCAAGAGATATGACGTATCAATTTTGATACGAAAAGATGCAACGAGTACCTGAGTTTTGGATAAACCAGTCTGCCTTGACAACAAAAGCTTGTCTGCTTCACTTGGATACCTGAAACCAAAACAGATTGAAATCCCATATCATTACATTAATTGAATTTTTGCATGGGAGTGATAAACAGGCCAACTACCACAAACAGAATAGGATTTATTTTTGAAACCACAAATAAAAGTACGAGTTTATGTGTGTGTGTAGGTTTGTAAGCTAGCATTTATATAATTAGTTAGCTTAAATTATTAAAGCGGGAACAAATTATCTCATCAAATGAAGGATATATGCAAAAAATTTCATAAATATGTTTCGTAACATGTTGAACAAGCGCGTCTAAAAGTTTAAATGGTCACAGACGCGGAAAACTTTAAAATTCTTTAAACAAAAGAATGTGAATCTGAGAGAGAAGGAGAGAGAGTACGGATTGAGAAAATGCTCGAAAAGCCAGGCTCTCAAAATGTTAATAGAACGTTCAGGCAATCCTCTCTGGGGCCTCCAGGCTTCAGGATCCAGCATTCCCATGTGATGAAGGGATTTTTGCTGTCTGAACTTTTGTTCAAGCAGCTTAAGCTTTGGGGTCTCTGCCTTTGTCAACCCAGTACTAATTGTAACATCACTTTCCCCAAGAATCTCACAAGTCTGCTTAAGCTGCTCAATTATTGCATCCTTTGTTCGCCGGATATGCCGAGACATTTCCTTATGGGCTAGTACTGTGTATGGCGCTGCTGCCCCATTTCCAATTACCAAGTCAAAGGAATTCAACATTGCTCGCATTTGTTCACAGTATTGTGTGTATCTTCCATCTATCTGTTCCCACAAATAAACAAAAATATATCATATTAGTTGACCCACGCCTCGTCTATAAGTTTAAACTATATGTGAGCTAAACACGCTCCACCATGTACATAATTTAAACTAAAAAAGCACAACGAGAATTGGACTCAAGACTCGCGTCTGCGTACTATGATATTATGTCCAACTATCTTGTCTAGAAAGTTCAACACTTGTTACATTGGAAAATTACAAATAGCATATTTACTAACTCATGATGCAAAAGGTCTAATGATTAAGTTCAATGAACATGACCAGCACAAAGTTAAGCTTTTAATTAAGAACATTAATTTCTGCAATGTACTATACTTTTCCGGCAAAGGAAGGGAGAACTAAAGTTGAGACAGTACTATATTGTTATGCACTAATTTATTAACATGTCAGTTCCTTAAAGCAAACATTAGGAATCTACGAAGAGGAAATGCAAAAGGATGTAATTATTAATTGAGCTTGAATATAATGCAGGTGAAGAAATGATTTAAAGTTCCCAAATAGTACTTCTAGGAGAGTAGTTTTATGCAGGTCATTTCTTCCTTTAACCAAAGCTTGCCACTACAAATTCTTTATTATTGGAGTATTTGATGTCTTCTAGCTTCCAATGATTCACCACTATGAATTATTTAAAACAATTCAAGATTAAAAAGGTTTAAAAATGATGGTCCCCAAGTTAAGCAGAAGGGAAATAAGTTTTCTTAAGCAGAAGAATTTGTTAATTAATTAAAGATGTTCTTCAACCTCTACAGGAGGCATGTCGTTCTTCAAACGACATGTACCCTTATCAGAAGTCTGTCAGCATAAACATGGCTGAGAATAATTAATGAAAATATTATACTTAATAGTCGGTAAAGAAATGATAAATTTTGTTTTCAGTTTGGTAGGATATTCATGTCATTAGCTGGCTTCATATTGATTACAAAAACAAACAGAATAGTTAATATAATTCTTATATAGCAAGTTTGTCTAGGTAAATTCGACTGTATAAAGAAAGAAAAAAAACAGATGCACCTAATTCTTTGCCTATAATATAATTGACATAATTTCTTCCTACTGTGATTTGGCGTACTGTGTGATTGCAGAGAGAGAGAGAGAGAGAGAGAGAGAGAGAGAGACGTACTGTGTGATTGCAGACAGAGAGAGAGAGAGAGAGACCTCATCAAGCATTGATAATAGCTTGACTTTTTTCCTCTGGTAGTCAGCCCTTCCTGCTTGAGATAAAGGGTGGCGCTCCTTCGAGGATGAGGCCCCAGCACCACCCCGGCTGCCAAAATTCAAAAGAGAATTAGGGTTTCTATCTTGCTTTTTCACTTTTTGATTCTTGAATTGCCCTCTCCCAACAGAGCAGAATTCTTCCAACAATTCTTGAGCAGATCTCAAATATTTAGAATTCTTCAAGTCATTTATTATTCTTGGAGATGCTGTATATCCAAAATGAATTTGATCCCGTGGCAGATTAAGCCCAAGATTCTTTAGATCATAAGGATTACTTGAATAAGTTCCTATTCCTTGATTATGGAAGTAAATCCCACCATTTTCCATCCTTAAATCCTCGAACTTCCTCCACGAAGACAATGATAAAGAAAGTCCTTGTCCCTCGATCATACTTCGGATTTTCGTGGTAGTATCATCTCCATCGCTGCTGCTAGTTATCCAAGTAGATTGAGGTGGAAGGTCCATATCAACCAAGGGAAATCCTTGAAGAGAAAAGTCTGATGAGTTTGGAAGTAACTTCTGGATTGAAGAAGATATAGGAGGAGAAGATGCTTTAACATGTGGAATCATAAAAGGAAGCTGCGTCCAAAATTGATGAAAAATCACTTCCCTAATTGTTGTATAAAATATTATTATAATTACATGCTTCTTTTTGCTAAATACACTCACCTCAGCCTCATGAACTTCTGCAGGAATTTGCTGTTTTTGCAGCCATCGATTATAACTTGACTGGATCTGCATCTGATCATCCAAAATTTCATTAGAAGGTTTTCGCCATGGCAAGTTTATGATCTCAGTCAGCATCCCTCCGGTATCATACACTGGTGGCTGCCCAGATAAATCCACTTTCTCAAAATCTTGCACTCTAAACATTTCTTTTTCGCTATTCCAATCGCTTTGTTTGGCTGTCACAGATCTTTCGTATGCATTTGAAATATTGTATATATCTTGTTGGAAGCTTTGGGACATGGATTTTCCTGGAATTTAAGATTTTCTCAGTATGAAACTCAGGGATTCTTTGCCTTCGGAGAGTCTGTTTTCTCCCTTTTCAGATTGAAAAACAGGAGTAAAGTAGGTAAGAAAATTACTTCTTCAATGGAAAATTATCCAGCGTGACCTTGTTTGAAACAGTTCTAGCCTTGAACCTGCTTATTACACACAAAAACAGCACAATATTTATAGAAACCCAGCATATATGCATAACATGAGCAGTAACAGATTGAAAAAATAGTGATTTTGAAGATTCTATATTCATTCTACTCTAAAACTGCAGTGGACTGCATCACCAATTCTTAATTCCTTCTGTTTTCTTTTCAAAACTATTCCCTCAAATTTGAGGGTTTTTTCATCCACGAGTACCTTAAAGAAGCAAGATTGAATCTAATCCCTCAGAACCATCATTTTCTCTGTGTGTGATAGAGAAGTTTCCTTGCTGAATATATTGATCTGTGTGCTTGTGCGTGGTTTCAAATTTGGTTATGGAATCTTTGGTACTGTTTTTTCGACCAGACACCAAGAAGCAGCCAGGAGATGAGATAATGAAAGGAGATGAGAAAAGGGTCACCCTCTTCTTGTTTACTCCCTCACTTCACTTTCACTATACCATCTTTTGATTTTAATCTTATTAACTAAAAAAAAAGTTAAGGCATTAAAAATAATGGGTTGATGTCGACTATATGTAAAATAAATTGTTTGGCTTTTTAACTGTTTAAATTCTTAAATGACTCAAGCGATTCAACACGTTATTAAAACTTGATGGAATTGGTTCAAAATAATCAAAAAATTGATTAAGATTAACTTGAAACAAGTAACTCGGTATCAACTTTGATCAAATATTCAGATTAGATCCGATGGTCAAATTATAAAAATAAATAGACCAACTTATTCTACTCGTCGAGTAGATCATCTTAATATATTTGAAGTCATAAAACCAATTTCAGATGAATGAAAAATTATGGTCCAAAATTGAATTAAAAAAATGAAAAACTGGGTACCCGAGCAAAAAGAGAGCGACAGTGTCACTTCTTGAATAGTGGCCTTTTCTCTCAAGCGAGATTCTAGCGAAAAGCTAGCAACATCAAGTGGTGCTTTTGTTCGAAAGATCGCGAGATTTGGCTTGCTTCCTTTCATCTCCAACCCTTCATACTCTATAAATAGGCCACTTGGGACGTCTTTTTCCATACACCAATGATAAGCAATCATAGCATTTTATTCTCTCTTCTCTCTCGACCATATTTTGCTCCTTTGTGGAATAAAATACTGATTTTCTTCATTTGCATAAAAGGAGTACATATTCTGCTTCTGATACACTGTTCTTGTGTGTTGAGTGCTACTCACACAAGAAGAAAGTCGTTGTATCTTGAGAGTCAATTGTCGGAAAATCATAGACACCATAACAGGGCAAATTCAACTTAAGGATAAAGTGTTCAATATTTGCCTCGACTTACGTTTGTTTGATGTCATTTTGATGCATTATTAGCATCTTGATTTGAAGTTTCCTCGCCGTTACTCTTCCAAAACTGTAGAAGTTTGATCAAGTTCTTGCCATTATTTTGCCGAAGTTTCGGGTTGATTTCAAGGCGTTTTGTTCGTCACTATTTAACCAATATTTTCCAACAAAACTTACACGAGTTTTGATGCATAAACACTAAAATTTGAATCGACCTATAGTGAAAGATATTATTTAGTCCAATCTAATAATACAATTTATTTATATTTCCAAATAGTTATTTCTCTGTCAAACCAAACTTTAGTTGCTCTGCCATGTTAACTTCGTTAGACTTTAGTCAATGACCTAATAATTGGCTTTCATAGTTTTCAGCATGTCAAAAAATTTGACAGTTTAGGTTCAAATCACAATGCATTATTGTTGGTGAAAAGAAATTTTATGTAAAAATGCATTTTAGAAGAATAAATTGATGTGAAATGTGTGGTTAAAAAATAAGTATAAGTTTTTATTTACGTGTAATATTATTTTAATGAAGAATGTGTGGTTGAAAAAAAATGCATTTTCAAGAAAATAGCTACCAAACGGGGTCTTAATAAAGTAAATCATGGTGACAAATAAAAGCTCTTTCTCATCAGATGAGCAATAATCTTACTAAAGTATATTTAATCGCTTGTTAACAAGACCACAAGAATGTCCAACTCTTTGCAGCATGGATATCCATGTCTTGAGTATAGGGGCAATAATTTTGCCCTTTAAGTGACAATATTAAAATGTACAAACTGAAATGGGAAAGACAAGAATTCAATCTCAAAGATAAATGAAAATTTTTTCTAAAGGGTGGATTCAAATGACAAGCTAGGATCATCATTTGGGCAGTACTTTAGACTTATTTATGATTTTTCTAGGTGTTACTATTCATTATTGTCCTCTATATGAATTTAAATACTAATCTTTATTTGATGATTTTAAATATAAAAAGAGGTAATTAATTAAAGTGATGAGCCATTACCGCGACATATTAATTATTTTGATTTCTTTTAAAGAAGAAAGTGTAGTTCAATATAGTACTCCTTTTTAAGCTTGAGGTATTTATAATCTCAATCTAATCTTAGTAGTTTCATTTAATACAACATCACTTGAATTGAATTATTTTGGCAAAATTTTAAAGACCCTCTTTCAACGACGTAACAGAAATTTATTTTATTTTTATTTTTTAAAGTTTTTCTTGCTTAATGGAGCTCAAATTATCTATACTTTTATAGAAGGCCAACTGAGACATGATGTATTGACGTGAACTTAGTGTACATATATATCTTATAAGAGTTATTCTTTTTACGCACCGAACTCATAAAATCAGACAGCTCAAATTAATATATCTTATTGGCCCTTGTTTGGCGCTTATTTAAGTTATAAGCATAATGATTCAAATTTACTTTTTATTTACAAATTTCATAAGACCCACAAATATTATTCACTCATTCATCGCTTAATTTTATCTATTCCATAATTTATACTGATTATATATACAGCCTGTTTGGAAGTGATTTTTTCCTTCAAAAAATTAATTTTTTGATCGTTATTTCACTATTTCAATCGTTATATTTGACTTCTTCTCTCATAGGTGGACCCCACTTTTCTCCTAATGGTGAAAAAATCAATGCTTAAAATCACTCCCAAACAGGCTCATAATATGTTCCCTAACAAGTACATCTCTCTTTCTCTCATAATTTTAGTTACGGCGAGATCGATGTGTAACTAAAATAATTTTATCTTTAAACCATGAAGACAATTTTGAATTTCCAATTATTGACTTGCTCTTACTTTTAAGTCAATTCTATTTCCCATTTTATTTCTCAATCAAAACTTTAATATTGTGAATAAAATTTCCTCATATTTGTTTCTCCTCTCAAAAGTGGCCAAGCAAAATGGTACATGATAATATCATCAAGAGAAAGGGACACCAATTGTATGTTGTCGGGCATGTTATGAAATGGTATTTAATCCTTCATTAATAATTATAAGTGGAGCGCCCATTAATTTCCTAGTGGGGGGACCTTAAAAAAAGAGTTCAACACCTGCTAGCTAGTACAAGTATAGAATTTTACGTTCATTATTAATTATTTATATCAAAAAAATACTTGATCTAGGAGATTTTTATAAAGGTATAAAATTTGAAATCTAAGTTTTATTTATTTATTTAAATTTTATTTTCAACATTTTTAAGTTAGTCCATCGAGCAAGTATGTATAAACAAGTTGAAACAAAAGAATACTAGAATTGAAGATATCATAACATAAATTTAATTCATATATATATGAACATAAGAATGCAATTGTGTATTTTATTTATTTATTTATTTCTTTATTTATTATTATTATTATTATTATTATTATTATTATTATTATTATTATTATTATTACCCTAGGAAGGAGCTTAATAATCTATTTTTTCTCTCCTTTCTTATCGATCATATATTAAAATTATGATCTATTTTTCTTTCTTTTCTTATTAATTACATATTCTCCAATAAAATAATATTACACGTAAATTTAAAATTTTTTTTACCACACATTTTAAAAAAGAAAAAGAAAAAAAAGAATATTATTTCAAAAATTAAATATCAAATAACGGGGTCAAACGGGGGATTAATGTAGAGGGAACTGTATAGTCAATTCTTTTGCAAGTTGTGCCATATTAAATTGATCATTCATAGAGGAAAAAAATCTGAGACAGATTTGACATGTATGATAAAGCAAATTAAACTGTATTTGATAAAAAAAATAATAATAAATCAAGTCAAACATTCAATTTAATCCAATTTAGTATCGTGTACAAAACATGCTCGTGAACAAGCTAGAGTTGGAAGGGGATTGACAACTATTTTTGCGGGGAAATACACACATAAAAAGTACTTACACACACACCAAAAAAAAAAATCTATGTAAATTTTCTTCCTTTTATTTTTGATGGGGGATCCCCTATATCTGCCTCTGCCTATGAATAACAATAATAATAAATAAATAAATAAATAAATATATATATATATATATTCTCATTTTGCTTAGAATCTTTCACATTCTTTCAATGAAAATAGTTAAATACTGCAAAAGTCCCAACTTGCGATGTTATCTTATTTAATTAATTTTCACATTTCTCTGTTAGTCACTTTCTTGGAGAAGTACCTTAATGGAGTGTGTAAAAAACCTGAAAAATGGAAGGATGAGATCTCTTTATTAGTTTCATAAAGTTTTTTGATGTTACTATTGCATGTTTTTTCTATGAGATTTGAGCAAATAATAACTTGAAAAGGGATTTAAAATTTAGCCACTAAAGTAATATTGATATTTTTCAAGTTTAAGTATACAAATACAAATAGGATCGAACTTAATATTTTTCACAACTAAGTCGAACTCTAAAAGTTGGACCTGCAAATTGTAATGTGCATTCAATTTTGTTGAAAAGGGTTTTCTAAAAATTGAAAAAATAAATGAAAATCATAGTTATCCATTCATATAAATACAAAAATAATGCGAATGAATTATCGAACATTTTACACAATTTTTTTTTTCTTTTAGTAAAACGTGCAATCAACCAAATTTTTACGTGATTTGAGCATGAAAAATGAAAGGACTTTTCTTTTCAGATTTGAAATGAAAATGACAAAAAAAAAAAAAAAAAAGGGCTTGAAATATTGGGTTAGGTAGTGATTTACCGGTTTAAAAAAAAATTACAGTGTGTATCTCGCATGTCACAGGCGCACACATGCCACCAAAGAATTTTTACAACTGTACATTTTCTACTTTAGCCCTTGTTTGAGCTCCATTAGTTGGGAAAAAATAAAATTTTCAACGGTATTTTAACATCATTTCAATCACACATTTTTCAATAAAATAATATTACAAGCAAATTAAAAAAAAAAATCTTATTTGTTAACCACACATTTTCCATCAATACACTATTCAAAAATTCATTATTTCCCTCAAAATGGGGCTCAAATAAAGGTTTATTGTCGCTAAGCAACCTTAAATGAATGACCATTTGATTTGACTGTCAAGTTAATTTCATAGGTTACAAGAGTTAGTTCTCCTACTAAAGCCTAAGTCCATTAAATTTATAATACATTTTTTTCTGTCTTCTTTTTAATTACAAATTCTACAATAAAATATTCCGAAAAAAAAGAAAAAAAGAATCACCTAAGGAAAAGAAAAGTTTAGGCCTCCAAAAGTTCTGCACCTAAGGACAATGGGAGTTTAACTCCAAAGAAGCACTTCATGAAGTCTATCAAAATTTCCAACCGTATGTTTCAAGTTCAATTTGTAATTAGGAAAGAGTTTTGTACGGATAAGATAGAGTCAAAGGCAATAGTTCCAAGCATGTTTGCAAGTTTATAACAAGATATTTTCATAAAGAATTGAAGAATGCCATGCAGCACAATTAGTGCAAAGCATCGATTTAGATATCATTTTAAATAAAAAAGAGATGAATCTCATTTAAAATATCAAATCACTTAATTGACACATAAATTGATGCCTAGCTGTTGGCACCAAGTGGTCCATAATCTTCACAGCATTACACTAAACAATTCTCTTGTATCCTCTCTAGATTCCTTGTCTCTTGGTAAAGATTGTTATATACTTGTTTATTTAACCAACTTTTGTCTATTTGTATCAATTTCCATTATTGAGAGGTGGATCAAATTTTGCCAGTGTTGTACTTGGCCCAAATTCTTGCCACGTCTATAAAAAATTGACACAATTAGTACTAATTCGGGTCAAAGAATAACTGTAACAGTCTTTTATTTTTTTAAAAGGGATTTTATTGCATCTCATTTTTTTTATTTTTGCACTACAATTAAGTAGGTTGAATATGTTTATACCACATTTATAAATTGTATGAAAGGTTTCGTAACCATTACTTATTGTCACACTTATGTACCAACATTTTCTAATCATATTCTAGTCCTCAACCTTGAATTTATTAGCAGATATTATCATTGACGATTTTCTTCCCAAATTTGCATTAATAGGGAATAAACATACTTATTTAGCTCTCTTATTTTGAAATAAGTATAAGAAAATTAAAAAATAAAAATAAAAAGACAACAAAAACTTAATTGCAATGTACATGATGCGTGTTTTCGAGCCCGACATCAAATGCGTTGGACATATGTTATCTGTGTTAACTGTATCTCAATTACATTTAACATTATGTGGTGTGACATTTTTATCTTTTTTAATCGTTTTTTTTTTTTTTTTTACCGAAAAAATGTAGCAGACATGGAAAATACCTTTATGACTTCCTTTTTCCTAAAATGAGAGATGCATACATAAAGATCGTCCTAAATATTAAAATGAAATTCTTAACAATAAGGAAGAAATTTCTCTCTGCAAATCAGAACAAAAATGAAAAAAAACAAAGCATAAAGTTTTTCTCCCCACAAGACTGTAAAGAAGAAAATGCATCTAAAATTAATGAAATTCAAATTTTGAACAATAAAAGTAAAAATTGTAGTGATTTCAATAAAATTTTTAGCTCAAATGATCTTTTCCTGCACCCCCTTTATATAAACGATTACAGCGGGGAGAATATTAAATACAAAAAGGGATATTCCATTATCACCTAGACATTGATGCCAAGTGTCAAACAGAATTATTCTTCCACTCCTAAAATCAGGGAATACACAGCATTATAGGGAATGTTGTTATAAAGGTTGAGCAGCTAGTCACTATTGATAATTCCTCTCAGTCAGTTAATTGATTCTAATACCCCATCTCAAGCTAGAGTGTGTTTCAACCACTCCAAGCTTGTCTATAAAGAATATGAACCTTGAATGAGTAAGGGGCTCTGTCAACAAATCTACAGTCTGGTCTGAAGATGGTACGTAGTGGATTTCCAACTCCTACTTCAGAACTTTGTCTCTTACAAAGTGAACATCCAATTCTATGTGTTTGGTGCAACCATGATACATCAGATTTGAAGCCAATGCACTTGCACTTAGATTGTCACACAAAATTCTTGGAATTGAAATCTGTGGTATACTTAGTTCTCTCAATAGTGACTGTATCCAATCAATTTCTGATGCATTATGAGCTAATGCTCTGTACGTAATCTTGCAACAGCATGTTGTTTTTTTGAACACCAAGATACTAGATTATCTTCAAGATACACACAATAGCTTGCTGTGGACCTTCTGTCATCTGGACACGATGCTCAGTCTAAGTCTGCCAAGGCTATTATTTCCATGCTGTCACCTTTTCGAATAACCAAGCCATGATTCAGAGTTTCCTTCAAGTATCTAAATATTCTCTTAAGTGTCTGCCAGTGAGCATCCCTGGGAGCTTGAAGAAATTGACTCATTTTGTTCAGAGCATAGGTAATGTCAGGTCTTGTATGTGCTAGATATTGGAGACCACCAACAGCACTTCTGTAAAGAGTCGGGTACTTCATAACCCTTTCTTCAACCTTAGAGATCAGCTTCCCAACTGCTATAGGTGTTAAACTTGGTTTCAGATTCTCATAGCCAAACTTCTTAAGAAGATCAATTGCATATTTTGTCTGAGTTAGGTATAGCCCTGCTACATTTATACACACCTCAATGCCCAAGAATTCGCTAAAACTTCCCATATCCTTAAGAACAAAACATGCATTCAGTTTATCAATGAACACTTATAGCTGTTCACCATTACCACCCGTCACTACTATATCATCTATGTATACTAATGCAAAAAATACACTTCTTTCATCCATCAAGAAAAATAGTGGGTTATTTGCTTTTGACTGTTTGAAGTTCTACTGCAACAGTACATTCTTTAGTTTTTCATACCAAGCGCTAGGAGCCTGCCTAAGTCCATACGGTGCCTTCTCCAATTTGCACACAAAGTCTGGATTTTTTTGATTTTCAAAGCCTTGTGGTTGATTCATGTACATAATTTCCTCCAACTTTCCATTAAAGAACGCATTGTTAACATGAATACACAGCAAGGGTCAGTATGATCTTCAAAATTGATGCCTTATTGACTAGGCTAAAGGTTTCACTAAAGTCCACTCCAAGTGTTTGCAGGAATCCTTTGGCAACTAACTTTGCCTTATACCTTTGCAACTTGCCTTCTAAATCACACTTCAGTCTATACATCCCATTTGTTCCCAATTATCTTTATTCCTGATTTTGGAGGTGCCAACTTCGTCTTATTCTTCATTAATGCATTATACTCTTCTTGCATAGCCCTTTTCCAATTTTCACTCAGGGCTTCCTCAACATTCTGTGGTTCAGTGCTCGACAGGGCTTCTACAACATTTTGTGGTTCAATCTCAACTGTGTGAGAATCCTGAAAATGATAGGTATAAACCTTTGGATTGAAAATCCCTGCTTTATTTCTAGTGATCACATGGTGTCTTCTCTCCTGTGTGACATCTTGAACATCAGCATCAATGTCACCTTCTAATTAAACACTTGCTTCTTGCTGAGTATCATTGACTTCATTATTAGCTGATGTTAACTTATCTATTTCAAGATTCTCATTTCCTTCATTTTCAATCACCTCAACTTCAGCTTCATATTTTAATTCTCTACCAAAGGGCTCTGCAACAAGTGTAGCACTAGGATGAATTGTATCAACTTCATTTTGATGTACTACTGTATGACTTGACTCAACATCAAATGGAAGATGACTTATAACAATCTTAGAAGTGTGTGGCTGAGTATATCTATTTAGGAAACCAGTTTTGAATGGAAACTCAGACTGATTGAACACCACATAACTTGAGATATAAGTTCTACCAGTTGAATTTAGGCATTTATTCCTTTAAGTAAATCACTATAGCCAAGAAATCACATCTTTGAGAATAGAAGTTTAATTTATGTTTTTGGTAAGGTCTCAGGCAAGGATAACAAGCACAGCCAAAGGTTTTTAGTATTTTGTAGTCAAAGTTTCTTTTAAATAGGACCTGATAAGTGTTGGGAATCTACTTATACATGCACAGCGAAAAATTAAAATTATTTTGATTCCCACCGAGGATCCCTTCATGTTTAGATAAAAATCGTGATAAAGATTGTACTTTTGAATAATTCTGCAAACCTTTTGCTTTTCTTTTTCTTCCTGCAATATTGATTCGCCATCCACAGCTATTCAATTATCCAACCTCCAACGGTGATCTACACAGAGAACAAGATTGTAGCTACCAGGATTTTCCCCTTTTGTGCTAACAAGAATAATTATGAGAAAAACCATATTAATTGAAAACTTTAGCCATTATATAAGCCCAAACGGGCCTGGTCCGGTCCAATCCAATATTTAATTAATCCATTTAATTAAATTCGATCCGTGAATTAATTAATCTAATTAATCAATTCGGGCCTATAACCAACCAACCAAATTAATTAATTCATCCAACGATTGTTAAATTAATTAATTGACAAATTGCAATCTTCCAATTCTATTTTGTGTGTGACCCACCAGGCTCCCCATCACGATGCCTAACGACGTCAAATATTATTTTGATCTAATCAAAATTGATAAATTAAAACACCCTTTTAATTTATCACCAATTCACACTCGTCGTCCCAGATTGACATCTAGCAATGTATCAGGGTAATACATGTGACGGGAAATATCATGTGGTATGACAAAACCAAACTCGTTCGTTTACCGTGAAACTGTAATCCTTTCGTCAATATGATCCGATCAATTACGAGATATGGAGGTATGTCAATCTCGATTATCGATCATATCTTTCACTCCACTATTAAGTCAATATAAGTCGAAAACTCATTTTCGACTTATGAGTACACCTTGGCCAAGGATTTCATCATCGACTTAATTGAATGAAACGCGGATCATAATCTCCTACTATCTAAGAGTGACGAATCATTTATTGGTCAATCACAACCTTCATACAATTATTGACGTACCCGAACGATGTCGTATTAGCGGCCCTTTGCAGAGCAACATCCAACACCGCCAAAGTATGACTGTCCTCATATAAGGTACCATGACGACCTCAAGTCAAAGGGCCAATTCCACTACCGAACGTTAGAGATTAACCACTGACACTCAGATAGTTATCTATGTAGAATCTCTCGGTGGGTCTCCAATGTTTTGTTCTCTAACAGAACATCCACGTATTCATTTAAGTGTCACCACACTTTAACTTGTGAGATCAGCTACTTACTTCACAAGTAAGAAATGTCACACGTGATGGTCTATCCATAATAACGATATTCGTAACTCGTTACTACTTACGACCACGGACGATTTAAGATTCAATCATATATAATTTGTATCTCACAATCACAATTCCTTGTGATTAACAAATTACAAAAAATTGAATCTACGGACTCTATTATTTATTTAATTGTCTATTAATTAAATAATAGATCTGTCATTAAATTGCATTAATTATTTATTAAAAGTATTTATTTCCAAAGTCGATTGGACCTAAGGCATAATACTTACAAACTCCCACTTGCACTAGATCCAATCACTTATGTATCCAATATCATAAGTTTACATGACGATCATGTTTATGCTACGATAACTCTTTGTCAGTGGATCTGCAATATTGTTAAATGTGGAAATTTGTTCTTCTCTTTACGTCATTTCTATGTACTATCTCTCTGATGAGATTACACCGCCTTAATACATGTTTGGATCATTGATGAGACCTTAGTTCCTCCACTTTCGCAATGACTCTATTGTTATCACAATACAATGGCACGTGATCAACAATATCAGGAACTACTCCAAGTTCATTTATGAACATCATGATCCAGATTGCAACTCTTTGCTACTTCTGAAGTAATCATGTATTAGGTTTCTACTATTGAATCAACGGTTGCTTCACATTTGAAACCTTTCCAACACACTGTTTAAGAGTAAATCAATTTCTCCATATAAAATCTGCTCAATATTTTATATAGATTGGAACGAGTTAAGCAACCTTCGAATTTGATAAAATCAAACACTTTGACTTTTTTCATCAAATCAAAGATTTCAGCTCCAAGAAACTTCTCTTAAACTATAGTCATGGTATGCAACTGTTGCAAGCAAAACCCGAATGGATTTCAGTAAGGCTACAGGAGAAAGGTTTCACCAAGGTCAACACTTAACCTTTGCTTCTAGCCTAACTTTGTGTATTTATGGATATTCTCATCAATATCGACATTTTCCTTGTAAACTATTTACAAAAACTTATGGGTTTTATTCCAACAGGAGGCTTGACCAAGGTCCAAACCTTGTTCACATACGTCGAGTTTATCTCAAGTTTCATGGCCTCTTGCTGTCTCTTTTAAGTCAACTCTTTGACTTTATTTTGGTGTAACTAGCAAGTTCATTATCCTCGATTAGTAATACCTGATTAGTAATCATGGATTCGCACCTTCTTGAAGGTCGAATGATCGTACTAGATTCACATAGAGCTGACATGTCCTCAAGAGCTTTACTTCCTGATCAAGAGTATGTCCCATATCAGATATGGGATCAAACTCGAATTTATCTAATTTGTTAACTATATCTGCGGACTCTTAAACTCTTTCAAGTTCTATTTTGCTCCCACTGTCCTCCCCTAGAGTGAACACTTTCTCTAAGAAGAAGATAAGTCATGAGACGAAGACTTTTTTCATGATAATAGAATTTATATTCGAATGTCTGCTTTGAATATCCTTACAAATACGTATTTATCAGATTTAGTGTCAAACTTATCCGAATCAAGGCGTTTCAAATAAGCGTCACGGTCCCAAGCTTTCATATCAGATAAATTGGGACTATTGCCTTTCCATAACTCGTATGGTGTAGAACCCTAAATAATTCTAGACACCTTAGTGGCACTAAGACATGAATATTGGATGACTAAAGTATACTTTAGATTTTTAGTCTCATTTGAGACCCATTTTCAACATAGGAAACATTCAATTTGGAAAATGATATCTAAATAAAAATTGTAGGTCTTTGAATTAGCTTTCTAACGCACTTTGAATTACCTCAATCAGATAGCGAGAGAAGAAGTTATAATAGAAACACTGAAAGCTGTGCAGTGTCAATCGAACTACAACCGGTCGACCGAAGCTGCCTGAAATAAAAATTTTCATTTTTCACTAGAATTTAAATATTTATTTTCATCAATTATTTTCTCAAAGGGCCACCCACATTTTTGGCAATAAAAACTCCACTAAATTGAAGCATTTAACCTCAAACTTAAATGACACTCATGTTTTCTCTCTTAAATGAAATTTGACCCTTCATTTGCTTTAAGTTATGAGATATTTATCTATAAATAGAGATCTCATTTCACTCATTTTTTCTCACACCAAAAGTAAGAACTTTTACATACTAAAGAAAGAGTTTTCAAAAGAGAAAAAGAGAGTGAGGAAAACTATTTTTCCTAAAAGTTTAAGAAGTGTTTTCAAGTATCAATTCTCAACGGTTTTCAAACATCCAAGGAGTGCATTTCTTTCAACGTCCAAGTTTCATCGAAGTTTTCAATCCAATTTCTCAAAGTTTCAAAAGCATCAATCAAGGTAGGTAGAGGTGCAATGTGTTTAATCGTGTTAAGTTATAACTTTCGATTCATGTTAATGTTTGTATGTCAAATGGTACTCCGGTACGGCATATCCCTCTATGTTAATGGTTGTATGTCAAATGTTACTCCGGTACGGCATACCCCTCTATGTTGAAGAAATGTTCGTATGTCAAATGGTGCCCTCGGGTACGGCATACCCCTTCATGTCAAATGGTGCCTCCGGGTACGGCATGTATGAAAAGTTATAAAGTTAATGTTTTGAAATGTATAGCTTGATCACGAATGCAGCTATGACACCTATTGAGTTTTTCAACTTACGGGTTTAATCCCATCTCTACAGATTGAAGGAATCCTACCTCGGGCATGGATGAAGGAGAAGATGGAGAGTGATGCAACGAGCCTATGGAAATCCGGTAAATAAGTGATTTGGATTTCTTTTTATGAAATGTTTTCCAATATTATTTCTTTAAAGTTTTGAATAATGCAGAATGCGAGAACAAGTTATGTTTTATTCAAATAAATTATATTTTGTTGTTTTGAAAAATGATTCAGTGTTTTTGTTTAAAGTATTTGAAGTATTGTTATTTAAATTATTATCTGAAGATGTAAGCTTCCGCTAAAACGTATACACTTGTTACTAAACCACCGATTAAGCTAAGTAAAGTAAGTAGTGTTCCGATCCACTAGGGGTCGGGGCGTTATAGCGTGGTATCAGAGCAAGATTTAGCCGGTTCTGTAGACCAAGTATGTTTTTTTTAAAAACAAAAGGAAAATGAAAAGTTTAAGGTATTCCATGGCATCGTGCATCCATCCATCAATCTCATCCTATGGCCCAGGTATGTTCATGTTTAAAGTTAATGATTATATTTATGTTATGATGCTTTGATATGATTTAGAGATGTGTTATTTAAAGATATGTAATGGCCTTGGGCAAAAGCTAAGGGCTTAAAGGGAATTGCATGATATGAAAGTTTAAATATTTGCATGTTTTCTTTAAGCAAAGAAAAAGTATGATGTATGTGAAAATGCAACATATATGACTCGTAGAATGGCTAGGGCATATAGAGAAGCAATGAACCGTAGAATTTCTATTCATTCCTATGAAAACTATGTAACTGATCCAACCCGACTGCTTCGCGAACATGTGTATGATATCTATGAGAGATGCATGACGGCGGTTAATGCTGGAATGGAGATCATGCATATTGAGGCCATAAATAACCTCATACACTCCCTCCCACCTCAATGGGGAGATATGGGAGTCACGATTAGAGATGAAATGTTAGAAGACAACCCAAACCTGTTCGAGTTTGAGAGGTATTGCCATGCCCTGATTGATTTGTGGGATGATGTAATCCATGAGGAGTTTGAGGAGGAACCTTTGGCTGAGGAAGAAGATCCCGAAGAAGAACCTGAGGATGATTTAGAGAATGATCCTGAGCCTGAGCCACAAGTTGAGATGGACATAAAGTCCAGACCTAAGGCGGAAGACTCCCCCGAAGATGAAGCTCCACCAAAGAAGATCCGTAGAACTTATAGGGATTAGATTTAAATCCTTGTAATAGCTTCCCTTATGTCAAGAAATAAAATACTATCTTCTTTACTTTAGTATTCGAAGAATGAAACTAATAAGAACCATATGTTTTGTCTAAAGGAAATGGTCCGCGCAAACCAAAACTTGATGAGAGACCTCCTCCGAGCGGTTCAAGACCTAGGCAGGCAAAACCCGAACCAAGCTCAACCCCTACCATTAGCTCCTAATGTTCCAAACCATGCTTCAGTGGTCGAGCAATTTCGAAGGCACAAGCTCCCTACCTTCAACGGAGCAACTGATCTAATTGCAGCCGAGGAGTAGCTTCGCAAGTTGGAGCTTATATTCCGATTGATAGGGTGCACGGACACTCAGAAAGTCCAGTGTGCTGAGTTCATGTTCTCCGGTGATGCAAGTCACTGGTGGGACTCAATGTCAAGGACAAGGACCCCTAAGCAACAAGTAGAATTGACTTGGGAGCAATTCAAAGGGGAAGTAATGGACAAGTACTTTCCCCAGTCCTTGAGGGATCACAAAGAAAGTGAATTCCTCCAACTCAAGCAAAAGACTATGTCCCTGACTGAGTATGAGAGGAAGTTTGATCAACTTTCAAGGTATGTTCCACATCTGGTGGATATGGAGGATAAGAAGGTACGAAGGTTTGAACAAGGGCTAAACTCGGATATAAGCATGATACTTATGTCCCATCGCTTCACCACATACTGTGAAATGCTGGAAAGAGCTCATGCTATTTGGTACCGGAAGATTAGCGCCGAACAACATGGTCAACTGTTCAATCAACCGGACAATGGTAACATGGGAAAAAGGAAATGGAATGGCTAGGACAAGGGAAAAGGCAAGTGGCAGAACAAGAAAGCTAATGGCAGAGTTAATGCCAGCAAAAGCATTGTGCCGGTTATTGTGCCCTGTTCTAAGTATGGAAGGACACATCGTGGCGAGTGCTTACAAGGGAAAAATGTCTGTTTCTGATGTAGCAAGTCGGGACATATCATTAGGGATTGTCCCATACATACCCAGAAGAAGGATGATAACAGCAACCAGAACCAGAAAGGGAAAGCATGAGTTTTTGTATTGACTCAACAGGATGCAGAGGAAAACTCTGATGTCATAGCAGGTACCCTACTGATAGCCAATACACCTGCTTATGTATTGTTAGATTTAGGAGCTACACACTCCTTTGCTTCAACAACTTTTATTGCTAAATCTAGTATTACCTGTGATAAGTCGGAAGATACATTAGAAGTTAGTATTCTTTCGGGCAACCCTTTGAATACTGATAGAATAGCTAAGTCAGTAAGTATCAAAGTTGAGGGAAAACCAATGGAAGTGAACCTATACAAGATAGAAATGAAGGATTTTGATGTAATACTAGGCATGGATTGGTTAGGTTGTAATTATGCCACCATCTGATGTAAGGAAATGGAAGTATCATTTCAGAAACCAAGAGAGGAACCATTTTCGTTCCTTGGAATGAAGACGAAACCCCTTATTCGACTAGTCTCGGCTTTACAAGCTAAGAAGATGTTGAGAAAAGAAACATGTCAAGGATATCTAGTAAGTATCTCAGGAGGGAAACAAGAGACGATAAGGGTTGAAGATGTACCAGTAGTACGGGAATTCGTAGATGTCTTTCCAGAAGATCTATCTGGTATTCCACCTGATAGACAAGTGGAATTCACCATAGACCTAATTCCCAGGGCGGCACCAGTATCTAAGGTCCCATACCGAATGGCCCCAAAGGAACTACAAGAATTAAAGAAGTAGTTGTAAGAACTCCTAGATATAGGCATCATAAGACCAAGCGTATCTCTATGGGGTGCGCCGGTGTTGTTTGTAAAGAAGAAAGATGGAAGCATGAGGATGTGCATCAATTATAGGGAGATAAATCGATTAATAAGTACCCACTCCCGAGGATCGAGGATCTGTTAGATCAACTGAAAGGAGCTAAGGTATTTTCCAAGATCGACTTACGATCGGGATACCATTAACTGAAAGTAGAGACAAAGGACATACCTAAGACAGCTTTTAGAACTCGATATGAACACTATGAGTTTACGGTAATGCCGTTTGGGCTAACCAATGCACATGCAGTGTTTATGGACCTGATGAATCGAGTGTTTCATCAATACTTGGATAAGTTTGTCATAGTCTTCATCGATGACATTCTGATATATTCCAAGAGTAAGGAGCAATATGAAGAGCACTTGAGAATAGCCTTAGAGGTATTACGCAAGGAGAAGTTGTATGCCAAATTCAAGAAGTACGAGTTTTGGCTTGAACAAGTTGAATTTCTTGGACATGTAGTTACTGCCCAAGGGATTGAAGTAGATCCAGCAAAAGTAGAAGCAGTAACCAACTGGAAAACACCAACAAATGCTAGAGAAGATGGAGTTTTCTAGGATTGGCTGGATATTATAGGAGATTCATAGAAGGATTCTCCTAAATAGCTGGACCAATGACGCAGCTTACAAGGAAGGGAGTAAAATTCCAATGGATGGAAAATGCGAACAAAGTTTTCAAGAACTTAAGCAGAAGTTGATATCAACACCTGTATTAACAATACCTGAAGGTACGGAAGGGTTTGTTAGATACAGAGACGCATCCAAGCGAGGATTGGGATGTGTACTAATGCAGAATGGAAAAGTGATAGCCTATGCTTCAAGACAATTGAAGAAACATGAGCAGAACTACCCGACGCATGATTTATAACTTGCAGCGGTAGTACGCGCTTTGAAGATATGGCAACACTACTTATATGGACGAAAGTATGATATCTACACAGATTACAAAAGTCTCAGGTATTTCTTCACACAGAAGGAATTGAATATGTGACAAAGACGATGGTTGGAATTGGTGAACGATTATGACTGCACTATTCACTACCATCCGGGTAAGGCTAATGTTGTGGCCGACGCTCTAAGTAGAAAATCAATGGTACAATTGACGTCACTACCCACCTCTCAAGTGGAGTTAGTCAAGGACTTGGAAAAGTTGCAGATCGAAGTGGTTACCACACCAGGACAAGTCACTACTCGTCTAGCAGCTTTAATAATTCGACATACTCTTAGAGATCGAATTATAGAAGCACAAAATAAAGACTCATTTTTGCTGAAAATAAAGAATGAAGTTGGTACCGATAAGAAAAAGGACTTTGGAATAATTGAGGATCGGGCACTGATATTTAGAGGAAGAATTTGCGTGCCTAAGGATGAAGCCTTGATAAACGAGATATTAAAAGAAGCTCATTCCACCCCGTACACCGCACATCCTAGTGGTACGAAAATATATCGAGATCTTCGAGATATATTTTGGTGGAGAAATATGAAAAGAAGTATAGGGCTGTACGTGTAGAAATGCATGGTATGTCAACAGGTTAAGGCAGAACACCAAAAATCAGCTGGATTGTTAAATCCACTAGATATACCTGAATGAAAATGGGAAAATATCACGATGGACTTTGTGGTTGGATTTCCGAAGTCAGCAAGAGGAAATAATGCTATATGGGTAGTAGTGGATCGATTAACAAAGTCAGCTCATTTTCTTCCAGTGAAAATGACATTTAGTTTAGATTAATTAGCACAGTTGTACATTAAAGAGGTTGTGAGATTACACGGTGTACCTGTATCCATTGTGTCTGACAGAGACCCAATGTTCACGTTCAAATTTTGGAAAAGTCTACAAGGAGCTATGGGAACGAAGCTGAATTTTAGTACAACATATCACCCTCAGATCGATGGTCAGTCTGAAAGGACCATCCAAACTTGGTAAGACATGCTGAGAACATGTGTTTTGGATCTATGAGGTAATTGGGAGTCATACTTATCTCTAGTAGAGTTCGCTTATAATAACAGTTTCCAAGCAACTATTGGAATGGCACCATACGAAGCTCTCTATGGTAGGAGATGTAGATCCCCTGTTCATTGGGATGAAGTCGGAGATAAGAGAGTTTTAGGACCAGAAATAGTTGAAAGGATGGTCGAGGTAATCGATAAGATCCGTGCAAGAATAAAGGTAGTAAAAGATCGACAAAAGAGCTATGCAGATACAAGGACGAAGGATTTAGAATTCCAAGTTGGGGATAAAGTGTTTATGAAAGTAGCACCAATGAAAGGTGTACTTAGATTTGGAAAGAAAGGCAAGCTATGACCTCGGGATATCGGACCTTTCGAGATACTTGATAGAGTCGAAAATGTGGCTTACCGACTAATTTTGCCACCTGAATTATCGACAGTGCACAATGTGTTCCATATATCCATGATAAAGAAGTATGTACATGATCCTAATCATATAGTCAGTTATCAAACCTTGGAGGTACAGAAAGATTTATCGTACGAGGAACTACCGATCAAGATATTGGATCGAAAAGTGCATAAACTAAGGAATAAAGAGATTCAGCTGGTTAAGATACAGTGGAATCATCACGGCGTAGAAGAAGCCACTTGGGAAAAAGAAGAAGAAGCCAAAGACAAGTATCCAACACTATTCGCCCGTTCAAAAGGTAAATTTCGAGGACGAAATTTTAATTAAGGTGTGGGGGATGTAGAACCCCAAATAATTCTAGACACCTTAGTGGCACTAAGACATGAATATTGGATGACTAAAGTATACTTCAAATTTTTAGTCTCATTTGAGACCCATTTTCGACATAGGAAACATTTGATTTGAAAAATGATATCTAAATAAAAGTTGTAACTCTTTGGGTTATCTTCCCAACGTATTTTGAATTACCTCAATCGGATATCGAGAGAAGAAGTTATGATAGAAGCACTGAAAGCTGTGCAGTGTCAATCGGACTACAACCGGTCGACCGAAATTGCCTGAAATGAAAATTTTCGTTTTTCTCTAGAATTTAAATATTTATTTTCTTCAATTATTTTCTCAAAGGTCCACCCACATTTTTGGCAATAAAAACCCCATTAGATTGAAGCATTTAACCTCAAACTTAAATGGCACCAATGTATTCTCTCTTAAATGAAATTTGACCCTTCATTTGCTTTAAGTTATGGGATATTTACCTATAAATAGAGACCTCATTTCACTCATTTTTTCTCACACCAAAAGCAAGAGCTTTTACATACTAAAGAAAGAGTTTTCAAGAGAGAAAAAGAGAGAGAGGAAAACTATTTTTCCTAGAAGTTTAAGAAGTGTTTTCAAGCATCAATTCTCAACGGTTTTCAAACATCCAAGGAGTGCATTTCTTTCAACGTCCAAGTTTCATCGAAGTTTTCAATCCAAGTTCTCAAAGTTTCAAAAGCCCAAATCAAGATAGGTAGAGGTGCAATGTGTTTAATCGTGTTAAGTTATAAGTTTCGATTCATGTTAATGTTTGTATGTCAAATGGTACTCCGGTACGGCATATCCCTCTATATTAATGGTTGTATGTCAAATGGTACTCCGGTACGGCATATCCCTCTATGTTGAAGAAATGTTCGTATGTCAAATGGTGCCCTCGGGTACGGCATACCCCTTCATGTCAAATGGTGCCTCCAGGTACGGCATGTATGAAAAGTTATAAAGTTAATGTTTTGAAATGTATAGCTTGATCACGAATGCACCTATGACACCTATTGAGTTTTTCAACTCACGGGTTTAATCCCATCTATACAGATTGAAGGAATCTTACCTCGGGCATGGATGGAGGAGAAGATGGAGAGTGATGCAACGAGCCCATGGAAATTCGGTGAATAAGTGATTTGGATTTATTTTTATGAAATGTTTTCCAATGTTATTTCTTTAAAGTTTTGAATAACACAGAATGCGAGAACAAGTTATGTTTTATTCAAATAAATTATATTTTGTTGTTTTGAAAAATGATTCAGTGTTTTTGTTTAAAGTATTTGAAGTATTGTTATTTAAATTATTATCCGAAGATGTAAGCTTCCGCTAAAACGTATACACTTGTTACTAAACCACCGGTTAAGCTAAGTAAAGTAAGTAGCGTTCCGGTTCACTAGGGGTCGAGGCGTTATATATGGAGTTCTGTTAACCAACTTAAATGTGACATGTTTTAGTATGTTGCACACTGCAATCAGTGCATGACCCTAAAATGATTTTTGAAGATTTGCATGGCTTGTTATTAATCGCACTCTATCTAATAGTTAATTATTCCTCCTTTTAGATACACCACTATGCTGCGGTGTATGTGGAGGAGTCCACTGCAAGAGAATCTCATTCTCTCTTAGATAATCTAGATTTTATATTTAAGATACCCTCACTTGATCGAATCTTAATGTGAGGGTATCTTTACATATTTGTTTCTCCCAATTTTAGTTTGAATCCCTTGAACTTTTCAAGAGTTTCATGTTTGAGTTTCATCAAATATACATTATCATTGATGAAATAAGATAAACATTACCTGACATTAATTGACACGAGTCCATATGCATCATTATGCATTAGACCAGTAATTATGCTGACCTTTCTTCTTTTCAAGTAAAAGAAAATTTGGTCATTGTGTCATACATGCATAATTTGTACTTATCAAAATCAATTAATCCTAAGTATACATCTCTATGTAACTTTGGAATTGCTTTCCATCTATATGACAAAGTCCGCCATGTCAGATTTAGGTAATAATTAGATTATCGCATTTATGCCTTATAATTTCTAAACTCATTATTGATACCTTAGTATTAAAGAATATAAACGTCGTTTTGTAATTTACCATAGCCATTAGAATCTTTATCAAGATAAACAAGAATAACAATTGTCCTTAACATTAAAATAGTTCATGTCCAAACATGAAATTCATTTTAATGTTCCAACTATGATAGGTATAAAGCGACATTTCACTAATTCCAATACTAAATCAAAAGGTAATGACAAGAAGTATATTCCTACAGGCAATGCAGCAACCTTTGCTCATCTTCAACGTGTAGGTCAACTTCTCCCTTTCACAGTGGTCTACTTTTATTTAGTTTCTCTATATTTGTATAAATATGAGATTTACATATGGCATCAAATACCTAAAAAACTCATGAAGTAGATGTAAGTCACGCAATATTCCTTCCAATGACCTTTCATTTTATAATGAAATCAAGGGTCATTAGATTGGGTATTGTTCTTTGCTTTGAAGGTTTTAACCATATTGGACGCTTTCATAAAGTCCCTTTAGACTTCCTCTTAATATCTTTAGAGGAATCAATGGTTTGCCCACTACTAACTTTGATGTTGGGCTTAACAGTCTTAAGCATGTTAAGCAATTCAATAATTGTGCATTCGAGCTTATTTACGTTAAATTCATAATTAGTTATAAATAGCTTTCTCTGACAAAGATTGCAGAACCAAGTCACTACTTAGTTCATGGTTTATGATTGAACTCAATTGAGACATTTCTCAACGTCAATCATCTTCAGTGTCTAAGCATCGATTGAAAATTACTATGTCATTTTGCACCAGTATAGTTGTTTGGAAGTCTCATATCCTTCGACACATAATTATTATCATACAACTCTTTGTAATGAAGAATTATGTGTTAACATCTATACTCTCAAGTTTCTTTTGTAACTCAGTGACATAGTTGTAAGCATCACATGCGTGCAATACTATCTTATCACTGTGTTTATTATAGTAGCCATATTTTCCTTAGTTGAGTCATCATCGGGTATTACTAGAAAATGGCTACTGAAGGACAACCAATTTTCTCATACTTGAGAACAATTCTCAAATTGCAGTGTCAATCAAAAGATTTAATTTGGTTGTTGGCATCTAGTATGCCATTCAAAACATATGATTACTCAGGATTCAATATAAATGTAAATGATGAAAAGGAAAAGAATAATATATAAAATGCATCAATTAATTTAACATAGACTTTTATTAAATTAATCATGCTCCCACAGTTTAATTAAAATTTATGACCCTTTTACATAAATTTATGGAGTCCATATTTGACTCCCAGTGGGCTGGGATCCCATCTATTATATTAAGACCTTGAGTGTACTCAACAATCCTTAATATAACATTTGGGTAGATATTATTAGAAATTGTATCTCCATACAACTCACAGATTATTAAACTGACAACTCTTTGTTTTCACACATTTTATGTATTAGCTTAAGATGCCTCTAAAATTTATTTTCTTGAGTGTACTCAACAAAAGATAAATTTTAGTTAAGTCAAACTTGTCATTCAGAAATATCAAATATTTCATAGTGTCAAACATATCCCTAATGGACCAGCCTTGAGTGTACTCAACAAGTTGATATATATATATATATATATATATATATATATATAGTATGGACGATTATGGACTTTTACTATCTAGTCTTCCTGAGCCATAAGGAAGACTAGTTGGTCAATTTCTAGGGGGTATTACATTGATTAGTATCAATGCACCATCTCCATGGTCTCCTCCTCTTCGTGTTTCTTCAATTAGTCCAATTGCAACTTGTATCCTATACTAGTTGGCACGCAGACCTAAATGAAATTGGACTTGCAGACCCATAACAATAATAATAATAATGGACTTGCAGGTCCAAAATGATCAAGAGCTCGCAGGCCCAAAATAATAACAATAATATCGGGCTTGTAGGCCCACAAAACAACAAGAATAAAAATTTAACCATTCAACACGTCCACATGGTGGAATCTATAATCGTCCACTAATAATACATTCATCACATAAATGTATACCTATATAATATCTAATATTATATGCAAACTAGTTTCAAGTTAAATTACTATATCATTTTGCACCAGTATAGTTGTTTGGAAGTCTCATATCCTTCGACACATAATTATTATCATACAACTCTTTGTAATGAAGAATTATGTGTTAACATCTATACTCTCAAGTTTCTTTTGTAACTCAGTGACATAGTTGTAAGCATCACATGCGTGCAATACTATCTTATCACTGTGTTTATTATAGTAGCCATATTTTCCTTAGTTGAGTCATCATCGGGTATTACTAGAAAATGGCTACTGAAGGACAACCAATTTTCTCATACTTGAGAACAATTCTCAAATTGCAGTGTCAATCAAAAGATTTAATTTGGTTGTTGGCATCTAGTATGCCATTCAAAACATATGATTACTCAGGATTCAATATAAATGTAAATGATGAAAAGGAAAAGAATAATATATAAAATGCATCAATTAATTTAACATAGACTTTTATTAAATTAATCATGCTCCCACAGTTTAATTAAAATTTATGACCCTTTTACATAAATTTATGGAGTCCATATTTGACTCCCAGTGGGCTGGGATCCCATCTATTATATTAAGACCTTGAGTGTACTCAACAATCCTTAATATAACATTTGGGTAGATATTATTAGAAATTGTATCTCCATACAACTCACAGATTATTAAACTGACAACTCTTTGTTTTCACACATTTTATGTATTAGCTTAAGATGCCTCTAAAATTTATTTTCTTGAGTGTACTCAACAAAAGATAAATTTTAGTTAAGTCAAACTTGTCATTCAGAAATATCAAATATTTCATAGTGTCAAACATATCCCTAATGGACCAGCCTTGAGTGTACTCAACAAGTTGAGACGATTTGAGACTCTGGTTTTTCACTATAATAATGGAAGACGATTATAAATATGACTTAATATTTTATGAAGGGATTTTGCATTCAAGGGTCTCATTGTAACAATTATATATATTTTATTATACATCTACAATGCAAATAAATAAATATATATATATATATATATATATATATATATATATATATATATATATATA
>NC_036250.1:3892858-3949335 GCF_002742605.1 Olea europaea var. sylvestris
TATATATATAGTATGGACGATTATGGACTTTTACTATCTAGTCTTCCTGAGCCATAAGGAAGACTAGTTGGTCAATTTCTAGGGGGTATTACATTGATTAGTATCAATGCACCATCTCCATGGTCTCCTCCTCTTCGTGTTTCTTCAATTAGTCCAATTGCAACTTGTATCCTATACTAGTTGGCACGCAGACCTAAATGAAATTGGACTTGCAGACCCATAACAATAATAATAATAATGGACTTGCAGGTCCAAAATGATCAAGAGCTCGCAGGCCCAAAATAATAACAATAATATCGGGCTTGTAGGCCCACAAAACAACAAGAATAAAAATTTAACCATTCAACACGTCCACATGGTGGAATCTATAATCGTCCACTAATAATACATTCATCACATAAATGTATACCTATATAATATCTAATATTATATGCAAACTAGTTTCAAGTTTCTAGCAATTAAGTCGTCTAAACTCTTTTAGACAAATGGATCGAAATAATTAAATAATTAATTAATTAAATTAGCTGGCACATTTAATTAAAATCAAATTTTAATTAAATACTGAATTAGAGTCCAACTCCAATTCAACAATTATAGGGAGGGACAATTTAATTAAAATCAAAATTTAATTAAATATCAAATTAGAGTCAAACCCTAGTTTCAAAATTTAAGGCGGTTGAATTTAATTAAAATCAAATTTTAATTAAATAAAAAAATTAGAGTCTAACTCTAATTCCATAACTAAAGGCGGTTGAATTTAATTAAAATTAAATTTTAATTAAGTGGTAAAATTAGAGTCCAACTCTAAATCTAAGATTTTAGGGCGAACCCGTTTAATCAAAATCAAATTTTAATTAAACATCAAATTAGAGTCTAACTCTAATTTAAAGAAAAGTTTAGGGCGAAACTATTTAATTAAAATCAAATTTTAATTAAATGTCAAATTAGAATCCAATTCTAATCTCTAAAATAATTTCGGGTGAAAAAATAATTAAAATTGAATTTTAATTAAGTCCTAAATTAGAGTCCAACTCTAATTTAAATTGAATCAATATTTTAAACTAGGATAACACTCCTAAATAAAATAAAATTCAATTGGGGTCAAAGTTTAATATTTAAGTTAAAATCTAATTTCAACGAAAATAAAAAAATGTCGTCAATTTTTAAATAAGATTTTAATTTGGGTCAAACCCATTTAAAATATAATTTTAAAACCATTTTAAAATTCAAAATCAAAACCATTTTGAAATTTACACATTGACCCAAGTTTAAAATTACAATCAGAAGCTCCCAATTTCAAAAATTTGGTACAGGTCCTTTTCAAAATTTGCAAACTTGACCCTCTTTATAAAATTGCAAGTTGGGGCTCACAATTTCATAAATTGCACAAGAGCCTCTGCCTCCAAATCCCCTCACTCGACTCAGGAGAAACCCTAGAGCCTTATTTTATTTTTTTTTTCTTTTCTTACTTCATCTGTTGGCTGCCCCAATAAACTGGCAAGACCCGTCGCCCAAAGACGGCGGACTCTTGCCAGCCACCCAGCAGCGGCAGTGATGCCGCTACTCCAGCCCACGCTGGCACCTGTTGCTGCAAGCGTGCGCCAGTGGCGCGCCTCCACCGCCCCTCACCGGCGACAACTCTTTCCACCGACCTTTTTTTTTATTCCAATCCAAATATTATTTCATATTCAAAATCAAATTCTAAACATGAAAAATTAATTTCTTAATTGTTAAAACTAATAATACATTCATCACATAAATGTATACCTATATAATATCTAATATTATATGCAAACTAGTTTCAAGTTTCTAGCAATTAAGTCGTCTAAACTCTTTTAGACAAATGGATCGAAATAATTAAATAATTAATTAATTAAATTAGCTGGCACATTTAATTAAAATCAAATTTTAATTAAATACTGAATTAGAGTCCAACTCCAATTCAACAATTATAGGGAGGGACAATTTAATTAAAATCAAAATTTAATTAAATATCAAATTAGAGTCAAACCCTAGTTTCAAAATTTAAGGCGGTTGAATTTAATTAAAATCAAATTTTAATTAAATAAAAAAATTAGAGTCTAACTCTAATTCCATAACTAAAGGCGGTTGAATTTAATTAAAATTAAATTTTAATTAAGTGGTAAAATTAGAGTCCAACTCTAAATCTAAGATTTTAGGGCGAACCCGTTTAATCAAAATCAAATTTTAATTAAACATCAAATTAGAGTCTAACTCTAATTTAAAGAAAAGTTTAGGGCGAAACTATTTAATTAAAATCAAATTTTAATTAAATGTCAAATTAGAATCCAATTCTAATCTCTAAAATAATTTCGGGTGAAAAAATAATTAAAATTGAATTTTAATTAAGTCCTAAATTAGAGTCCAACTCTAATTTAAATTGAATCAATATTTTAAACTAGGATAACACTCCTAAATAAAATAAAATTCAATTGGGGTCAAAGTTTAATATTTAAGTTAAAATCTAATTTCAACGAAAATAAAAAAATGTCGTCAATTTTTAAATAAGATTTTAATTTGGGTCAAACCCATTTAAAATATAATTTTAAAACCATTTTAAAATTCAAAATCAAAACCATTTTGAAATTTACACATTGACCCAAGTTTAAAATTACAATCAGAAGCTCCCAATTTCAAAAATTTGGTACAGGTCCTTTTCAAAATTTGCAAACTTGACCCTCTTTATAAAATTGCAAGTTGGGGCTCACAATTTCATAAATTGCACAAGAGCCTCTGCCTCCAAATCCCCTCACTCGACTCAGGAGAAACCCTAGAGCCTTATTTTATTTTTTTTTTCTTTTCTTACTTCATCTGTTGGCTGCCCCAATAAACTGGCAAGACCCGTCGCCCAAAGACGGCGGACTCTTGCCAGCCACCCAGCAGCGGCAGTGATGCCGCTACTCCAGCCCACGCTGGCACCTGTTGCTGCAAGCGTGCGCCAGTGGCGCGCCTCCACCGCCCCTCACCGGCGACAACTCTTTCCACCGACCTTTTTTTTTATTCCAATCCAAATATTATTTCATATTCAAAATCAAATTCTAAACATGAAAAATTAATTTCTTAATTGTTAAAACAAGGAAAAACAATTAACATTTAATTGTTCCAACATGCAGATCAATTTCTAACAAACATAAAGTAGGCTCTAATACCACTGTTGGGAATCTACTTATACATGCACAGCGAAAAATTAAAATTATTTCGATTCCCACCAAGGATCCCTTTGTGTTTAGATAGAAATCGTAATAAAGATTGTACTTTTGAAGAATTCTACAAACCTTTTGCTTTTATTTTTCTTCCTGCAATATTGATTCGCCATCCACAGCTGTCCAATTATTCAGCCTCCAACAGTGATCCATACAGAGAACAAGATTGCAGCTACCAGGGTTTTCTCCTCTTGTGCTAGCAAGAATAATTATGAGAAAAACCATATGAATTGAAAACCCAAGCTATTATTTATATAAGCCCAAACGAGCCTGGCCTGGTTCGGTCCAATATTTAATTAATCTATTTAATTAAATCCGGTCTGTGAATTAATTAATCCAATTAACCAATTCGGGCATATAACCAACCAACCCAATTAATTAATTCATCCAACGATTGTTAAATTAATTAATTGACAAATTGCAATCTTCCAATTTGTATTTTGTATGTGACCCATCAGGCTCCCGATCACAATACCTAACAACATGAAATATTATTTTGATCTACTCAAAATTGATAAATTAAAACACCCTTTTAATTTATCACCAATTTACACTCGCCGTCCCAGATTGACATCTAGCAATGTGTCAGGGCAATACATGTGACGGGGAATGTCATGTGGTATGACAAAACCAAACTCGTTCGTTTACCGTGAAACTATAATTCCTTCTTCAATATGATCCAATCAATTACGAGATATGGAGGTGTGTCAATTTCGAGTATCGATCATATCTTTCACTCCACTATTAAGTCAATATAAGTCGAAAACTCATTTTCGACTTATGAGTACATCTTAGCCAAGGATTTCATCATCGACTTAATTGAATGAAACGCAGATCATAATCTCCTACTATCTATGAGTGACGAATCATTTATTGGTCAATCACAACCTTCATATGATTCTTGACGTACCCGAACGATGTCGTATTAGCGGCCCTTTGCAGAGCAACATCCAACACCGCCAAAGTATGACTGTCCCCATATAAGGTACCATGACGACCTCAAGTCAAAGGACCAATTCCACTATTGAACGTTAGAGATTAACCACTGACACTCAGATAGTTATCCATGTGGAATCTCATGGCGGATCTCCAATATTTTGTTCTATAACAGAACATACATGTGTTCATTTAAGTGTCACCACACTTTAGCTTGTGAGATCAGCTACTTACTTTACAAGTAAGAAATGCCACACGTGATAGTCTAACCGTAATAACGATAGCCGTATCTCGTTACTACTTACGACCACGGACGATTTAAGATTCAATCATATATAATTTGTATCTCACAATCACAATTCCTTGTGATTAACAAATTACAAATATTTGAATCTACGGACTCTATTATTTATTTAATTGTCTATTAATTAAATAATAGATCTGTCATTAAATTGCATTAATTATATATCAAAAGTATTTATGTCCAAAGTTGATTGGACCTAGGGCATAATACTTACAAACTCCCACTTGCACTAGATCCAATCACTTATGTATCCAATATCATAAGTCTACATGATGATCATGTTTATGCTACGACAACTCTTTGTTAGTGGATCTGCAATATTGTTAAATGTGGGAATTTGTTCTTCTCTTTACGTCATTTCTATGTATTATCTCTCTGATGAGATTACACCGCCTTAATACATGTACTTCTGATTTTGGTAAGTTGACACTTTTGTTTAACTCATGTTAACTTGGACTCACTAAGAAATTTTTAAAACTGGGATTATTTAGGTGACTTGACTTTTGCTATTAGTTGAGGCTTGGAGCTTGGTAACTTTAGCTGATACAATCCATCTCTAAGCATTCCCTGTAGCAATTGTTGACATGTGATCGACTTAATCCTCAATGTTTTGATCATAACAAACAAGATTATTTTTATTTCTAACAAATTCTTTTTAGTGACGATAGTTCAATGTTCAAATCAATCATATATTATCGGATTTCAAATGAAGATCAAAGTGGAAGCCATGTATTCAAGTCAAATCATTCAAGACAAAAAGCTTAAGAGATAAATGTCAAGAAAGATCAAGATCAAGAGTGCGAAAGACTACATCAAAGAAAGATCAAGACGAGACAAACTTCGGAGTAAAGACTTGATTTCTTAGGCAAAATGTAAAGGCACTAATACTTTGATATTTTGCAAAGAATAGTTAAGCTCAAAATCTTGCTATGCATTAGAAACAATTTTTGTGCACTAAAATAATTCGAATGCAACCTTTTTTTATCAAACATGAAAATGACTTTTAATAATAATATATGGATTTTAAAGACATTTTTATTATGAAAATTTAGTTAAAAATATTCTCCAAAAGTCCATACACTTCAAAACTTTCAAACCTGAACAAACGAGGTCAAAATGTGAAAAGACCGCACTGTCGGGACGGTCAAGCGCCTAGAGAGGCGGTTGACCAGAGTCCCTCCAACAGTCCAGAATTTGACCGTTCTAACTTTTGATTTTTACTATACAAACGGCTATATTGGTCTTCCGGACAAGAGGCGTTCGACCAGACGAGTCATCCGCAAATTCAAATTTTTTAACGTTTAGGACTCTATAAATATCCCAACATCTTGCATTCATTATTATCACTTCCAAGAGTATTAAATTGAGATACATTCAAGCTTTAACTCTCTACTCTTTATTTATCTCTATCAATTCTTTCACTTTCGAAAAACTTTTGATTGAGTTTACTTTTGAAAATCATTTCGTTTATTAAAGTTTTCTTCAAACCTAACACTTGAGTTTCACTTATTGCCATTCATTAAAGTGTTAGCTTACTTCTTTCCATTGTACTCAACTTTGAATATATCTTTATTGTAGAAGAAAATTCCTTTTTTGTAAAGTTTACTATTCATTGAATTGTGGATCGCGTTAAGGTCCTGGAAAGCTCAACGTTGTAAAAGGATTGGTGCTCCTTGTTTGTAAGTCATCGAAAGCCTTGTAGAATGTTGCATTGCATCATAAGTCAATCACATTTAGTGAAAAAGGTCTTGCTCGTGACAGAGAGCTTGGTAACGGGGGACGTAAATCGTGATTGGATCGAACCTCCATAACACATTGTTTGCATTCTCTATCCCTTTCTCTTGTTATTTTTCAAAGTTATCTTGCTTGCTCTTCATTTTATTCACAAATTATTTTTATTAGCACTTATTATTGAAAAAGATTTAAATAACCAATACACCCCTCTTGGTTAGTCATTCTTGGACTTTCAATTGGTATCAGAGCGAGGTAATCACTTTTAAAAGATTTTACAATCTTGATTAATGGCTAACCAAGTATTTCAAACTCTAGAGGGACACTCTACTAATCGACCCCCCTTTTTTGATGGCACACACTACAATTATTGGAAAGCTAGAATGATGATATATGTGCAATCTATTGATTATAATATTTTAAAAGTTATCGAATTTGGTCCATATGATCCTAATAAAACAATTAAAATAGATGGTAGACTGGATCAAACTATTTCTAAAACTAGGGAAGAATATGATGAAGAAGATAAGAGAAAATTGTCCTTAAATGCCAAGGCTAAAAATTTGCTTTATTGTGCACTTGATATAAATGAATTTAATAGTCTAAGCACATGTGAATCGGCATATGATATTTGGTTTGCTCTTGAAATCACTCATGTTGGCACAAGCAAGGTTAAAGAAATAAAAATAAATTTGTTGGTTAAAGAATTTGAAAATTTCTTTATGAAATAAGATGAGCCCATTGTTAATATGACTACACATTTTACCGATATTATAAATGGTCTTAAAGGTTGTAGGGCCAATTTCCAGCAAACACCAAGTTCAAATCAGGCTCAGTTTCACCTATTAAGTCAACCCCACCAACGGTAGAAACAACTCCAAACCACCACCACCACCTATTTCCCACTTCTGGTTGCTATTGGTTGGGGGAAGATGAAGTACAATAATATGCCCACTTGCAATGAACCACAAAGGTCACAGAGAAGAGAAGAAACCGAGAGGAGTGTCTCACAGAGAGAGGTTGGGCATGCTTCATATGGAGGCCGAGAGGAAGGCCAAGAATATAAGCCAAGTAAATATCCAAACAATGTAAGTTAGGTTAGGGTTATTTTAGTGGACCAAACAAGGCTCGACTCAATATTATTGGGCTTTAAATTAATAATAGAGCCCTCCAAGGAAATGGGACGAACCGTGAGCAACACTATTAACAATATGTTGCTTCGAACGGTCCATAGGAATGTGGATTGGGTTGTCTCAATAATTGTGTCGATATACTAATCAATCATATAGCCAAGACCGATTGATAATAGAACCGGGGTTACATCATAGCCCGAGGGGTCGTTTTACAACGAATTACCTAACAACCTCCACCTTGATGTCAAATGACCTGCAAAAGAAAAAATGTCTCCCATTAGTGACACCTCTAATGAAAAATCAATAAAAATTGGAAATGATTTACCTGTACCAATGTTTAGAAGTTCCTTACAACTTCTAAACTTTGCCAGTGGCAGTACCTTCGTCCCCATATCATAGGGGTTGTAGTGGGTGTGGACCTTTTCAAGTCTTACCACCTCTTGAGATACTATATCTCTAATGAAGTGGAGTCTAACATCAATGTGTTTAGTGTGCTCATGAAAAACGGGGTTGCATAAATGTATAGATGATTGAGTATCAGAATACACTACCACATAATCATTCAAGACACATAGTTCATAAAGAAGGCCTCTAAACCAAAGAGCTTCTTTAATAGCTTCAGTGGTAGCAATATATTCTGATTCTGTAGTGGATAGTGCAACAATATGTTGTAACTATGATTTTCAACTAACACATGAATTAGATAAGGTAAACACGTAAGACGAAGTAGATTTCCTAACAGCCCTATCTCCCGTGTAGTCAGCATCTACAAAACCCTTTAATTTTATACCTTCTTTATTAGCACTAAACTTTAAACCTACGTCACTTGTATCCGTCAAGTACTTTAATAGCCACTTTAGCGCTTCCCAATGTTCAAGGCCCGAATTAGCCATATATCTGCTGAGAGTACTAACAGCAAAACCTAAATCCGATCTAGTGCAAACTATCAAATATATTATGGAACCAATCACATTAGAGTAAGGCACTCTACTCATGTATTCTACTTCACGTTCATTGCAAGGGGATTGTTCCTTCGATAAAACAAAATGATTAGTAATCACTCATATTAAATTTCTTCAATACTTTGGATATATATAGAGACTGATGCAAAAACAAAACAGAATTTGACCAATCTCTTTCGATTTCAATATCTAAGATTCTCTTAGCCTTACATAGGTCTTTCATGTCAAATTCACCACTTAGTTTTGCTTTTATTTATTTATCCACTTAGAGGATGATCCAATCAAAAGCATGTCATCCACATAGAGAAAAAAACAGATAATTATCATCAGTCTCATTGTGTTGAAAATACAGGCAGTGATCAAATTTACTTCTTTGGAACCCTATAGTGAGTATGTTCGCAAAATTATTTCTTCTCGATTTTAAAACCCACCGCAAGTGTACGGTTCGTTAACAAGTAGTAAAGTGGACTATGAGTCCAAGTATCGTTCCCACGAGGATTAAATTAGCTCTAATTAAACTAATGTGACCTTAACCGAATCTAATTGAATGAAAATTTGGTTTAAATATGAAAACCCTAATTTTGGGAGAAATCCCCAATTCGAAACCCTAATTGCAAAGAAAACCCTAATTTCAAAATTGGAAACCCTAATTTCAAAATTTCACTAATCTAATGAAATAAATCTGCAACTGAAATGTAAAAATGCAATTTTAGAATTATTGTATTGAAATGAATTGAAATGAAATCATTAAGAACTTGAATCCCCAATTGACTATTAAAAACCCTAATTTCACAAATTCAACGAATCGATAAACAAAATGCCAATTCAATGTTCCTAATTTATCCAATACACTCTCTCGATATATATTGAATCTACTCTTACACACCACCAGCCTATATTTCTATGGATAGCGCAATGTATAAGAATGCATGACATTTTATGAACATTTTCATGAATTGCATAAAGCATAGAGGTAAGTTTCCATCCCCTATCGGACCCTATGTCGATTTATATTCTATCGAATTTATTCCCCTTCTTTCGAATGCAAAGAATAAATCATCTACAATCACATAATAATTGGCCAAATAATTATGGAAACATTCAAATCATATAAATCAAACATTTGTCTAATCGAAACTAATGTTGAATTTATGAAATAACGGAAATTTAAATCATCAAAAGGTTCATCAAATTCCTAATGAACAAAAACCCTAGCCTATAATCATCATTGCAAAATCAAGAAATTGAAAAAGGAAATTAAAAGATAATAAGAATACACCCGTATGAAATTTCTTCAATCCGAGTGTAAAATCTTCAATCCGTTTCGAGCCCGTGTGAAATTGAATCCAAAATCAAGTTTCTTGCCTCCAATTTTGGTCTCTCCCTTCTCCCTGGTCGTTCTTCTCCTTCATATGATGAATTTTGGTATTTATATCGCGTCCAAATTAAGTAGGAAAGGAGTTTCAACCAAAACGAAAAACTGCGCCCGAGACCCAAAAAATTATTCTATGCGACCGCATAGAAGGAATCTATGCGGTCGCATAGTTCAAATTGTTTGGGCTCATTGAGTCCCTGGAGCCTTCTATGCGACCGCATAGAAGGCTACACTATGCGGTCGCATAGAAGTAACCATCTATGTGGTTTGTTCAATTTGGTCCCTGAACTTCTTTGTTGCTTCTCTTGACTTCTTTCTTCGATTTCTTCATCTTTTCAACAAATTTTATCTTCCAATTGATGATTGATACCATCAATTCTCATGCCCCTCATTCGGCATATCTTTTGAGTATTTACGCTTTAGTCCTCCAACTTTCAATTGTCTTCATTTCAGTCCCTCTTCAATATTTTCTTCTTCCATTTGTTTTGCTTTGTCATTGAGCTCATACTTGGCATGTCTTCCCCCTCGTTTTGCATTTAGCTCAACTTTTCAATATTTGCACCTTTGGTCCTCGAACTATCAAATTATTGCGTTTTGGTCCTTCTTCGGCTCTTTTCTCCTGAATTCCACAATTTCCATTGAATTACCTACAATGCATAAATTTAACTGGATTAAGTCACAATTCAACCATTTTATCCATGTTTAAGTCATGTTTATAATCTAAATAAGTGTGTAAAAACACACTTATCAGAGTACAAAGGAATCAAATCTCTTGTACCACTGTCTAGGAGATTGTTTTAACCTATACAAGGATCTTCTCAGAAAACACAAATAATTAGATTTTGACTTATCCTTAAAACATTTTGGTTGATTCATGAAAATTTATTCATCAAGTTTACCATGTAAAAAAACAGTTTTTATGTCAAGTTGTTCAAGTTCCCAGTCAAAGTGTGCAACCAATGCGAGCATGAGAAAATTTCATTATAATCAATGCCCTTCTTATGTGTATAGCCTTTAGCTACTAACCTAACTTTAAACTTTAGGGGTTCCGAGCTGCTAGTACCTTTCTTAACCTTAAAGACTCATTTGCAATCAACAATTGATTTGTTCTTAGGCCTAGGTACTAGCTCCCAAGTATGATTCTTTTCTAGAGAACTTATCTCTTCTTTCATTGCCTTAAGTCATTCATTAAATTGATCACTGCCTATTGCATCTTCAAAGGTCTTTGGCTCTTTATCAGCTAATTCTTCATAACTAGCCTGGGCGAAAGCTAATTCAGATTCAAAACCGAACCTTCTAGGTTCTCTCGTTTGTCTCCTCTCTCTATCCCTAACTAAATTATAGTTAGCTAAAGGGTTTTCTTCCTCATAGTGCTCTTCTGTCACTATTTCGTTACTATTCTCCACCTCGGGTTCCTAAGCTTGAGTCTCCACCTCATTTGAAGCAGTAGGGGCAGGTGGACTGAGTTTTCCTAACTCCACCTTAAACTGGTCTCTCTCTTCACCTGGTTGAGCTTCACTCTCAGGTTCAGTTTCCCCTTTAATATATGGCATCTCATTTTCCTTAAACGTGACATTTCTACTTATGATGATCTTCACCCCTTTTTTGGCTTCAATCCCATAACCTATAACCCTTAACACCCTCGGGGTATCCTAGAAAGACACACTTCCTAGCTCTAGGTTCCAGCTTACCCTCACTTTGATGAGAAAAAGCTGTACAACCAAAAGTTCTAAGCATCGAGTAATCACTCAGTTTACCCAACCATATCTCATGCGGAGTGTCACCATTCAATGCAGTAGAAGGAGTCAGATTAATCAAATAACAAGCGGTCATAATAGCCTCACCCCAAAATGATTTTGGAACACCAGAACTAATCATCATGCAACATACTTTATCAAGTATGGTCCTATTCATCCTTTTTGTTACTCCATTTTGCTGAGGAGTGTAAGGAACGGTCTTATGTCTAGTGATGCCGCTTTCTTTACACACACTATCAAATTCCTTATTGCAGAATTCTAGGCCGTTATCTGTCCTTAAAATTTTGATTTTCTTGCTAGTTTGGTTTTCTACTTGTCTCTTCCAATTGTTAAAACTATTAAAGGTCTCAGATTATCCTTCAAAAGATAGACCCACACTTTCCTAGTGTAGTCATCGATAATAGACAGGAAATACCTATTCCCAACCGATGTGGAATTACTAGCAGGACCCTATAGATCAGAGTGCATATATTCGAGCATGCACTTAGCTCTATTAACGCTCGTGGAGAAAGAAGTTTTATGATACTTATCAAGCACACAATAATCACAAAATGGCAAATCTGACACACAATCATTATCAAAAGCACATTTTTCGTTAAGTAGCTTAAGTCCCTTGACCCCTATGTAAGCAAGTCTATTATACCATGTATGTGTGTGATCAATCTTGGTAGAGGAGATAGAGGGGTTCACACCTCTAATCACTTCCCCAGTAGTAATATATATATCGTTTTTCTTAATTCTCTTAATGAAAACTAAAGCACCCTTGATCATTTTTAGCATACCATTTCCAATTTTACCAGTCTAGTCATTCAAGTCTCCCTACTGAAATCAGATTCCTAGACAACTCAGAAATATATCTAACGTCCTTTAACGTATACACAAAACCTGTGTCAAATTTTACGTTTATGTCACCAACTCCAGCAATAGTATAGGCAAAGTTATCACATAGCACAACATGCCCAACATTGGATTCATGCAACTTATAAAACCAATTCTTTTCAAACGTCACATGAAAAGATGCACCAGAGTCAAGTATCCACTCATGCATGCAGGAATTAGCAGTTAGATTTAATTCAGTAGTGTATGCAATGAGACTTGTAATCATATAGACCTCATCATCATTTATATCGGAAGTAGATGCTAACACATTAATCTCATCTCTCTCCTTAACCTTACCCTTCTCCTTATGACAATCTTTTATAAAATGCCCTCTGTTTCCACAACCATAGCATTTTCTCGCCTTAGTCCTAGATTTTGATCTAGACCTACCTTTGCTCTTCTTTTTCCATCCATTACCACTTGACTCGCCACTAGTTTGATATCCATTATGACTATTTTGCCTAAATTGAGTTCTACCCCGCATCATATGTACCTCACCGTTCCTCTTATCATGTTTTTCAGCCCTAATTTCCATTTCTTTACTTTTAAGGGAATCTATGATAATTTCAGGTGTCAACGTGTCTCTACCATACTTAATGGCGTTCTTAACTTCCTTATAGGAATCAGGAATTACATTGAGGAAAATTATAGCCTTGTAAGTTTCGGACCCTGTCTCATCACAATTAACTATATCTTGCACCAATGTTGAACACGTCTAAATTGTCCTCAAGATCCTTTGAAGGATCCATTTTGAAACTGAAAAAAAGTTCGAGCAAGTAAAGTTTATTCGGTATAGACTTAAACAAATACAAGTCTTCTAGTTTTTTCCAAAGTTCTTTAGTGGTTTTCAGTTTACCCACCTTTCTTAAAACAGCGTCAGACAAGTGTTAAAATGATTGAGGTATAAGCAAGCTCATCGGCTTCTTCTCTTTGTTCGTGTGAAAAATCAGTTGAAAAATTGCCTTCAATAGCCTTTGAAATCTTTTGTTGGACTAAAATACCCTTCATTTTTGTTGCCAAATAGCAAAGCCACCCTTTCCATTAAAAATTTTCAAATCAAAGTTATGAGTTGTCATGTTTACACAACAGTCAAAAATGCTCAAACCACAAAAAGTAGTCCTAGGGTCACAGACAGTATACACCGTTCTAGATTCCCAAGATTTCGTAAGACTCGCGGTCATAGATCAAGAGAATGTTCGAACAGGTAAGGTCACGATATCTCTAACGGAATAAGTAAGCAGCAGAAATAACAATACAACAAAAAATACGTCTAGTAGATAACTAGTCTCACAGTAATTAGATCACTAAGAATTACAAAACTGATTTTAACCCAAAACAAACACTCAATCAAAAACAATCAAGAGCACGTAACCCTAATTCTAGCACAAGCAATGGTTGCCAAGCAATGACAACCCCCAACTTATTGTCACCCCACATGGTGAAGCGCTAATGCTGAAAATTAACGGGTTAAGCCAATTTACCAGAGCGAACGTGTCTGAGTCCGTATAATCGAGAGAGATGCGAATATACTGCTTTAGGGCCGTAATTTTGGCCTAAAGTAATTCAGTCGATATATGCAGTTTCAATCGTCGATCCACCAGGGAGAAAATTGTCCAACTTTTTCTGTGTAACCTGAAACAGAAAATAAACAGTGTCAGTGCGTTCAGGGGATTGAAATGAGCAAACTGCCTGAAGGAAGTTCGCCCAGAATTACCGTCATCGAAAGCCCATGCGCCACCGTCGAAGTTCGCTGCGGCCACCACGCGCCGCACTGGAAGGGACGCCTCAGCCTGCTGGTTCCGGGTATGGGGTCGGTTTTGCCGAAAAGTTCCTGGTTTGGCCAAAAACGCGATTGCAAGTTCGGTCCTCTATGAAAATCACACACACAGCCACCGTTTTTGGTGGTTTTCTGGCCAGAGAAGGTGACTCAAGCTCTGATACCAATTGTAGGGCCAATTTCCAACAAACACCAAGTTCAAATCGGGCTCAATTTCACCTATTAAGTCGACACCACCAACCACCACCACCTATTTCCTACTTCCGGTTGCTATTGGTTGGGGAAGATGAAGTACAATAATATGCCCACTTGCAATGAACCACAAAGGTCATAGAGAAGAGAAGAAACCAAGAGGAGAGTCTCACAGAGAGAGATTGGGCATGCTTCATATGGAGGCCGAGAGGAAGGCCAAGAATATAAGCCAAGTAAATATCCAAACAAGGTAAGTTAGGTTAGGGTTATTTTAGTGGACCAAACAAGGCTCAACTCAATATTAATGGGCTTCAAATTAATAACTTAGCCCTCCAAGAAAATGGGACGAACCGTAAGCAACACTATTAACAATAGGTTGCTTCAAACGGTCCACGGGAATGTGGATTGGGTTGTCTCGATAATTGTGTCGATATACTAATCAATCATATGGCCAAAGCCGATTGATAATAGAACCGGGGTTACATCATAGCCCGGGGGTCGTTTGACAACAAATTGCCTAACAAAGGTTATGATCGTAAATTTACTAACGGTAAACTTGTATGTAAGATGCTTAGGTCATTGTCGGAGGAGTGGAGCCCGATAAGAATGTTGATCGAAAATACCAAGGATATAAATGCATATCCTTTGGAGGAGCTCTATGACACATTAATGACCTATGAGCTAAATAATGCCAAAATTAAGGAGAAAACAAGAAAAAGCAAGGAGGAATCAAAGGAGCCTCTCAAATGACAAATTGCATTAAAATCAACAATTGAATAATGAACATCAAAAGAAGACATGAGCGATGAAGAGCTCGATGACTTGGTTTTTCTTGTCAAGAAACGGAGAGGCTTTTGCAATAATCGAAAATTTCAAAAGAAAGAAGAAAAGGAGGAAGAAAGAAGCAAAAAGATTATTTGCTATGAATGTGATAAGCCCGGCCACAAGAGAATCGAATGTCCAAATAAAAAGAAAAATTTCAAGAAAAGGCACTCCAATCAACATGGAATGATAGCAACAATGAAGAAAAAAAGTGAAAATGATAGTCAAAACGTAGTGGCAAATATGTGCTTCATAGCAATCAAAGACGAGGTACGTTTAGATGAAAAATTCTTATGATGAGCTTTCAAATTTTTATGATGAAATGCTTGAGAAATTTGAAAAACTTGCCTAAAGTCATGTTATCCTTAAAAAGAAAAATTCTTTGTTGAAAGAAGAAATAAATAAAATTTTGAAATAGAAACAAGAAAATGTTGATCATAATTTTGTAGTAAAAGAGAACATTGCTTTGAAAGAAAAAGTAGATGACTTAACAAAAATCATTCATAAATATACCGAGGGGAAGAAAAATTTTGATTTAATGCTCGGTAGTCAAAAACGCGTTTTTGATCAAGGGGGAATAGGATATAAACACTTTTTAAAACAAAAATCCCTCAAAAATATATTTGTTAAAACTTTTAACACTACATGTAGTTTTTGTAATAATAGTGGACATGTAGCCTTTAATTGTGTGGCTAAAAGGAAGCTATTTTTTGAAAACAAGCATAAGTAAATTCGAGAATCCACTAAAGCTAACTATCAAGGACCCAAGTTTGTATGGGTACCAAAAATCAAAACTTAAATTTTTCTTGTAGGAACCAAAGAAAACTAAAAGCAAATGTTTCTTAGATAGCGGTTGTTCAAAGTATATGACCGGAGATCGATCCTTGCTATCAAATTTCAAAGAAAAGAATGGAGGACTTGTAACCTTCGGGGATAACGCCAAAGGTAAAATTATTGGTATTGGAAACATTGGTAATCACTCAACCCCCTTAATTGAAAATGTTCTACTTGTTGATAATCTCAAACATAATTTACTAAGTATTAATCAATTATGTGATAAAGGTTATAACATAAAATTCGATTATTCAAAATGCCTTATTAAGGACGCTACATCTAAAGAGGTGATTTTAATATGAAACCGAAGTAAAGATGTTTGTATTATACTAGTCGCGATTACGTGCGTTGCACGAATTTTGTATTTATCGTATTTTTATTAGTGTATAAATTTTAGTTTTTTTGGAAAGTTTTTGAAGCAATATCTAAAAATATTTCCATGATATAAGAAAATAATTGTAAATTATTTCTATAATTCTATAGCAGTATGTTATCTAAAAAAAAATATGTTTGTATATTTCATACTTGAATAAGAAATATACAAATTATTTTGCTTGTATTATTTGAAAGTGTTGATATGATTGAATTGAATGTGAAGATTATATTTCTAAATTTTGTGTAATTCAATATTGTAAAATTTAAAAAAAAACTCTCTGTACAGTGCGGAGAGAGTTGAACCAAGTACGGAGTAAAAATAAAAAATAAAAAAAGGTGTGGAGAGAAAAAATCCTCTCCACATAGTACGGAGAGAGTTGAACCATGTGCAGAGTAAAAAAAAAAAAGAAGAAAAACCTCTCCGCACAGTACGAAGAGATGACAAACCAACTCTCCGCACTATGCGAAGAGAGTTATCTCTTCATACTGTGCAAAGAGTTGGTCCGCACCATGGCAAAACTCTCCGCACAGTGCGGAGTGCGTAGAGAGTTGAACTATATGCGGAGTAAAAAAAAGTGCTGAGAGAGTTGAACTACGTGTGGAGAGTTGGCAAACTCTTCGCACAGTGCGAAGTAAAAAAAACTCTCCGCACATTGCGAAGTAAAAAAAACTCTCCGCATAGTGCGGAGAGATGACAAACCAACTCTTCGCACAGTACAGAGAGAAAAAAACTATCCATACAGTGCGGAGGGTTGTTTTCAAATTCCTTAATTACAAGTCAAATTTCAAGATTGTAATTTTTTTGTATATACAACGAAGCAGCGTTGAAAAATATGGCTCAAAATCAATTATGTCTTCTTTAAATTTTGGTCACATCTCAATTTCTGAGCATGCAAATCATATTTATGGTATTGGAAATGAGCTTTCTCGTGATTCATACAATGAAACAATATGTGAGTTGTGCAAAGAAATAAATATTGATAGTACCATAACATTGCTTTTACAAACGGAGGCTCTAAGGTACCATCCAAATTCAATATTTTACACTTACTTGATAACAACTCTTGGATATTAGAAACAGATACAATTTGCAATGAAATTATACTTTCGGGTTGTAGGCCAAGAATTAAAGCGTTCAATGCATTGCTCAAAAATTGTTTGAGAAAACACCTCTTGAAATTTGCAAATAAAGTCCCGAGACTTTTTGTTTTTCTCTTCACACTATGCGGAGAGATAGCAAACTATCTCTCTGCACTTTGTGGAGTCTTTTTTTCCTCATGTGCGGAGATTTTTTTTTGTCTTATAGAGTTTATATATACTAAAATTATTATTATTTTTTTAATGTTGTTGGCATGATGCATGTATGGAAGAATATTTGTCAATCATCATAAACAAAATTATTCACAAAACGCAAAAAATAAAAATGCATAATAAATCTTCTTATTACGCTAATAAAATTACAATAAAATTTTTTTCACAAATAACATAAAAAATCATTTTTATTTTCAATAAAAAAAATTTAAAAATTAGCAATTTCATAACCACTTTTTTTTTTAATTCTCGAAAATACAATTATAAAAAAGGAAACAATATTGAATTACAACATTTAATACTTAAGAAATTCAATATTAAATAAATTTTATACATTTATAACAAATTATAAATCCATATATGCAACTTACCGTATATGATGCCTACCGTATTTGCAGCTTATCGCATTTGCAGCCTACCGTATTTTCAAACAACTTACTATATTTGCACCTTATCGTATATGCTGCCTACAGTATTGCAACTTATCGTATTTGCAGCCTACCGTATTTGCAAACAAGTTACCGTATTTTCACCTTACCATTTTGCAACTTACAATATATACTGCCTACCGTATTTGCAACTTACCGTATTGTTGCCTATCGTATTTGCAGCTTACTATATTTTTATATACCAATTTTTACACTTATAAATACCGAGAATGTAGAACACCGTACATTCACTTACCAAACCGAATTTCAAAAAAATTTCCAAATTTTTATTTTTTCAACATAAGCATAAATAAATATTAAATATATATGAAGCACAAAATATAAATATATATGAATATGGTGCTCAATCTTCAATTTTTCAATATTAAATTACACAAAATTTAGAAATATAATCTTCACATTCAACTCAATCATATCAACACTATCGAAGAATACAAGCAAAATAATTTGTATAATCTCGTATATTTCTTATTCAAGTATGAAATATACAAGTATATTTTTTCTAGATGACACAATACTATTAGACAATTGTAAAAATAATTTGCAATTATTTTCTTATATCATGAAAATATTTCTAGATATTGCTTCAAAAACTTTCCACAAAAAACTAAAATTCATACACTAATAAAAATATGATAAATGCAAAATTCGTACAACGCACGCGACAATCACTATGTGGAGAGGTTTTTTTTTTAACTTCACACTATACAGAGAGTTGGCACTGTGCGAATTTTATTTTTATATTTTTTGTGAGGACAGTGTCCGCGCAGATTGTGACAATCTATGCGGACTGTCCACGCAGAATGTCATCTCTCCGTACTGTGTGGAGAGTTTTATCATGGTATTTGCCATCTCTCCGCACTGTGCAGAGAGATTTTTTTTATTTCGCATTGTACAGAGAGTTTGCCAACTCTCCGCACATAGTTTGCCATCTCTCCGCACGATGCGGAGAGATTTTTTTTCTTTTTTACTCTGCACATGGTTTGTCATCTCTCCGCACTGTGTGAAGAGTTTATTTTTATTTTTTTTAAAACTCATGTGCAAAGAGGTTTTTTTTTTTTTTTTTTTTTTTTTTTTTTTTTTTTTTTTTTTTTTTTTTGCTCATGGCAGTTTATATTTACTAAAATTTTTTTTTAATACTAGTGGCATGATGTGTGGAAGAACATTTGTTTGACATAATTATTTTTTTAATGCTAGTGAGAGATGTGCAGAAGAACATTTGTTTAACATAAACAAAATGAAAAATAAAAAAATGACATAATGTATAGTAAAATTGGATTCATTTACTATTGCATGAATAGTAGACCCTCCTTTTCTTTTTTATTAGAAGTTAGAAACACTGAATTTGAAAATAATGAAAATTGTTTACTTAGCTTGAGCAAAGAATCATGGCTATCACATAGAAGACTTGGGCATGTAAACATGGATTTTCTTTCAAGAATTTCTAAATATTGTTTTGTAAAATGTTTGCCAAATTTAAAATTTGAAAAAGATAAAATTTGCAATGCTTGACAATTTGGAAAATAAGTAAAAAATTCTTTCAAACCTAAACTTTATGCTTCAACTACAAAACCTTTACAACTTCTCCACATGGATCTTTTTGGACCTTCTAGGATGGAGCTTAGGTGGTAAACATTGCGTCTTTGTTATAGTCGACGATTTTTTAAGATTCACTTGGGTCATATTTTTAAGTTTAAAAGAAGAAGCCTTGAAAATTTTTAAACATTTTTGTAAAAAAGTTAAAAATGAAAAAGGCTATTTTATTACAACAATTAGAAGTGACCATGGTGGAGAATTTGATAATGTTGGTTTTAATAATTTTTGTAAAGAACATAGATTTGAACACAACTTTTTGGCTCCTAGAACATCTCAACAAAATGGTGTAGTAGAAAGGAAGAATCGCATATTGCAAGAAATGGCTCGACCATGTTAAATGAAAATAATTTGTCTAAGTACTTTTGAACCAAGGCCGTTAATACTACTTGCTACGTGATCAATAGAATTTTAGTGAGCAAAAAGAAAACTAAAACACTTTACGAACTTTGGAAAAATAGAATTCCAAATATTAGTTATTTCAAAATTTTTGGATGTAAATGTTTTATTTTAAATACAAAAGACAATTTGGGAAAATTTGACTCCAAAATTGATGTTGGAATTTTCTTAGGATATTCATTAACTAGTAAAACTTATAGAGTGTTTAACAAACGAACTCTAGTCATTGAAGAATCTATGCATGTTACTTTTGACGAGACTAACTCTTTTGATCAAGAGAAAGGTAGTGATGATAATATAGGATTGGAAGCTCTTTTTGAACAAATGAAAATTCAAGACCAAAATAAGGAGGCACCAAATGAAGAAAAGGAGAAATCAAATGCTCAAGAAAATGAGGAAAGACAAACCGAAGAACAAAATAATCCCTCGTTACCAAAGGAATGGAGATTTGTTCCATCCCATCCTCAGGAGCTTATTATTGGTGATTCGTCAGAAGGTATTACTACTAGAACTTCTTATAAAAATCATTTTGGTAGTTGTGCATTTATTTCTCAAATCGAACCTAAAAATTTTAAAGAAGCAGAGTTTAATGAGTTTTGGATTGTAGCGATGCAAGAAAAATTAAATCAATTTGAAAGAAATCATGTTTGGGACTTAGTCGCTAGACCAAATCATCAAACCGTTTTTGGTACCAAATGGGTCTTTAGAAACAAAAGAGATGAAAATGAAATAATTGTGCGTAACAAGGCTAGATTAGTGGTCCAAGATTACAATCAAGAAGAAGATATCGATTTTAAGAAAATATTTGCACCCGTAGCGAGACTAAAATCCATTCATATGCTTCTTGTATTTGCATGCTTTAAAAGTAAACACTTTATCAAATGAACGTAAAAAGTGCATTCTTGAGTGGATTTATTCAAGAAGAAGTTTTTGTTGAGCAACCTCCCAATTTTGAAAATCATAAGTATCCGGATTATATTTTTAAACTTAGAAAAGCTCTCTACGGCTTGAAACAAGCTCCAAGAGCTTGGTATGAACGTTTAAGCAAATTTCTACTTTCAAATGATTTTTCTATTAGAAAAGCGGATACTACACTTTTCATAAAAACTTATAAGGAGAATATGCTTATCGTTCAAATTTATGTTGATGACATCATTTTTGGCACTACAAATATTAGTCTTTGTGAAGAATTTTCAAATTGTATGAGTAAAGAATTTGAAATAAGCATGATGGGAGAACTAAAATTTTTCCTTGGCCTTCAAATTAAACAAACAAAAGACGAAATTTTCATAAACCAAAATAAGTACATCTTAGAAATGCTCAAAAAATTTGATATGCATGACATTAAGCCCATGAACACATTGATGAGCCTGGCACTCTGGTAGATATCACAAAATATCGAGATATAATCGGATCCCTTCTTTATTTAACTACTAGTAGAACCGATATTATGTTTAGTGTATGCATATGTGCTAGATTTTAATCTAATCCTAAGGAATCACATCTACGTGCCGTAAAACAAATTTTTCGATATCTTAGGGGAACTAAAACCTTAGGACTTTGGTATCCAAAGGGTACTCACATTGATCTAATTAGTTATTTGGACGTCGATTGGGCCGGATATATGTTGATTGCAAAATCACCAGTGGAAATTGTCACTTTTGAGGCTTTGCACTTGTGTCTTGGTCAAGCAAGAAACAAAATTTCGTTACATTATCCACCGGTGGAATGCATTTCGGCCTCAAGTTGTTGTGCACAAACACTTTGGATGAAGCAAACCCTTTGTGACTATCACCTATCTTATGATTATGTGCATATCTTATGTGATAACACTAGTGGTATTAACTTATCTAAAAATCCCGTCTTGCATTCACGAACTAAACATATTGAAATTCGTTACCACTTTCTTTGTGATCATGTACAAAAGGGAGATATTGAATTAGAATTTATCAAAACCGAGGAACAATTAGCCGATATTTTTACCAAACCTCTAGCACATGATCGATTCTCTCATATTAGAAGAGGTTTAGGAATTATTAATGAAAGTGAAGCGATATAAGTTTAAATTTTTATCACTAGTGTTGTTGCATGATTTTTAATTCCATGGTAAAAAAAAAGAAAAAAGGGGCCAGATGACTTTTGGTTGACTGGAAAAGGTCTACCGGAAAACCAGAGTTTTGAAACTAGAAAAAAAAATTTGACGTCCGGTCGACCGATCGATGCGATTTTCGAGTTTTAAAACCCTTTCATGTTCATTTCTCCTCCATTTTTTCTCACTTCTCCTCTTCTTCCTCTAAGATCTACATCAAATCTACCTAGATCTATAACTTTTTCTTGAAATTTCCACAAGATTTAAAAAACTTATCACTTTTTCTTCTTCAAACTCTTAAAATCCTCATTTCTTTCCAACTCCAACTCTTCTATCTCTCTTTTCAATTGTTGATCGGGTTTTAAAGCTTTTCCATATTTAAATCATCATGTCTAGAGTGAAAATGCCGGGAAAGAAGCCAAGGAGGGAGAAGCTCCCAACTCCTTCATCAGAGGACGAACCCGAATTGCCAGAAAATCACTTTGATAAATCTCCCATTCTTATAGGTAAGACTGAAGACTTTGGCAATTTTACACTTCAAGTACCTGCATTTCATATAGCAGAGTTCTTTGAAAGCATGAGTTGGATTTTCACTGCATCCATAGAAGAAAATGCTTATCCTAAGCTTATGCAATAATTTTACAAAAACATGGTTTATATTCCTCCCGAGTTGTATTTCTTGTTTTCTCAAAAGTAAAAGAATTACAATTACCCATGCCCTTCTACGTTCTCTTCTTGAGTTAGAAGATTGTTCAAATTAAGTGTTTTTTCATATGGCTCATCTTGGGTCATCCAACCTTTGAAGGTTATAATCCTATTGTTGCATGCCGTAGAGTGACCGGAAAGAATTTTGAACATCCGATAAAACTTAGTTCAAATCAATTAACTTTCCTTTGTAAGGTTTTACACAACATCATCGCCCATATTATTCTACCTAGGAAAGGTCATCTCGATGAAGTAACTCACGTCAATTTATTCCTTCTTGACTCATTCTTAGTTGGAAGAAAAATAGACTTTCCAACTATTGTTATTGGTCACATGAAAATAGTTCATTCCGCCACTCGCATAAAGGCATTACCATTTGGCATACTACTCACTAAGATCTTTAAACATTTTGAAATTCCTCTAAATGGTGAAGTCTCTATTTCTCTCTGTCCCACTGACACTATCAACATTCATACTCTTAAACGAATGAAAATTGTCAAGGAGCATGGGCAATGGGTGGCTCGTACTAAGAGGTTTGATCTGGATTCGGGCCCTTCAAATTTACCCTTTGAAGGAGATGATGAGAAGGAAGATGATCAGACCGACGACACACCACTTGTTCCTAGTCCTCCACATGACACTCCGAGGTTAAGTGCTCCTCCACTTTCCGACTATTTTACTTTTACCAAAGATCACTACAATCTTCTCAATGGACGGCTTGAATCTCTTACCTCATCTATCGACGGGCTTGGCGGGATGCTTCACCGATTACGAGTTCAGCAAGACAAAATACAAGCTCAACAAATGACGATGCAGGCTCAGCAAGATGCTTTCTATACTTATTACACTGCTCAGCAAAAAGCCATGCAAGCTCAGCAAAATGTCTTTTATGCTCAGTTTGATGCACTTTTCCTGCCACCACCTCCTCGAGAGTCTTAGATATAATTTTATGCATTTGTATTGTACTCTTTATGTGGGTCTAAACTATTAACCACTATTGTCTTTAAATTTGCTTATGTATGACTTCTAAACTAATTTTATGCTTTGTGTGTTAAATTAAGGGGAAACGTTGTTATGATTTTATATTGCTCTTAAATGCTATATCTTTTTGCTTATGCCAAAAAGGAAAAACATGGTGAGATGATTATGCATGATTTAAATTGAACATAAAATATATGCCTTGAATATATGGTCATGATTTGTAAAGGATAGGCAGAATAGATTATATGATAAATTTTTCTTTTGATTAAATTGTTAAATTTATCTTGCAAATCATCTTGTTTGTCATAATCAAAAAGGAGGAAATTGTTGACATATGATCGACTTAATCCTCAGTGTTTTGATCATAACAAACAAGATTATTTTTATTTCTAACAAATTCTTTTTAGTGATGATAGTTCAATATTCAAATCAATCATGTATTATCGGACTTCAAATGAAGATCAAAGTGGAAGTCATGTATTCAAGTCAAATCATTCGAGACAAAAAATATAAGAGATAAATGTCAAGAAAGATCAAGATCAAGAGCGTGAAAGACGACATCAAAGAAAGATCAAGACGAGACAAAGTTCGAAGTAAAGACTTGATTTCTTAGGCAAAATGTAAAGGTACGAATGCTTTGATATTTGGCAAAGAATAGTTAAGCTCAAAATCTTGCTATGTATTAAAAACATTTTTTGTGCACTAAAATAATTCGAATGCAACTTTTTTTATCAAACATGAAAATAACTTTTAAAAATGATATAAGAATTTTAAAGACATTTTTATTATGAAAATTTAGTTAAAAATATTCTTCAAAAGTCCATACACTTCAAAACTTTCAAATCGGAACAAACGAGGCCAAAACGTGAAAAGATCACACTGCCGGGCCGGTCAACCGCTCAGAGAGGCGGTCGACCGAACTCCCTCCAACGGTCCAAAATTTGATCGTTCTGACTTCTGATTTTTACTGTACAAACGGCTATGTTGGTCTTTTAGACAAGAGGCGGTTGACCAGATGAGTCATTCGCAAATTTAGATTTTTTAACGTTTTGGACTCTATAAATACCCTAATCTCTTGCATTAATTATTATCACTTCCAAGAGCATTAAATTGAGATACATTCAAGCTTTAACTCTCTACTTATCTCTATCAATTCATTCGCTTTTGGAAAACTTTTGATTGAATTTACTTTTGAAAATCATTTCATTTATCAAAATTTTCTTCAAACCTAACACTTGAGCTTCACTTATTGCCATTCATTAAAGTGTTAGCCTACTTCTTTCCATTGTACTCAACTTTGAATATATCTTTATTGTGGAAGAAGATTCCTTTCTTGTAAAGTTTACTTTTGATTGAATTGTAGGTCGTGCTGAGGTCCCAGAAAGCTCAACGTTGTAAAAGGATTAGTGCTCCTTGTTTGTAAGTCACCGAAAGCTTTGTAGAATGTTGGATTGCACCATAAGTCAATCACATTTAGTGAAAAATGCATTGCTTGTGACGGAAAGCTTGGTAACGGGGGATGTAGATCGTGATTGGATCAAACCTTCATAACACATCGTTTGCATTCTCTATCTCTTTTCTCTTGTTATTTTTCAAAGTTATCTTACTTGCTCTTTATTTTATTTGCAAATTGTTTTTATTAGCACTTATTATTGAAAAAAGATTTAAATACCAATTCACCCCCCCTCTTGGTTAGTCATTCTTGGTCATGCAGCAATATCCTCTTCGTTTCTAGGTCCTTAGCAACACAATAATCAAGATAAAATTCCATGAATACACTATTGTCATTTGTCAGTTGAGAGACACTAATTAAGTTTTTCTTAATGACAGGTACATGTAGTAATATATTCAAATCAAGAGACTTATCACTCAATGTGGATATGTTCCTTTTGCCAATATGAGCAATGTGCAATGAATTTCCATTACCAACAAACAATTATTCCTTACCTCCATATTTCTTTGCAATGGCCAGGTTACCTTTGTTAACTATTACATGACTGCTTGCTCCAAAATCTACAAACTAGGTTGGATCCTCAACAGTGCTCGGTGAGGTTACATAGGTAGTGGCTGTTGGGTTGTTGTTCTGATGAGTCTGATTGCTTGTTCTACCTCCTATATATCTTTCATCACATCTACTGAAACACCAGCTAGCTGAGTGGTTATCCAGTCCACAAATTTGATAGGGTCCTCGATTTTCACTTGTCCTACCTACTATTTCTCTGTCTCTTCTTCTTCCTCTGAAGTTTGTGGACCTTCCACTATTACTAGCTCTAAAGTTTCTACCACCACCTGATCTAGACCTTTGAGCTAAGTGCACACTTGGCTGACTAATATTCAACGATGCTAAGTCATTTTTTACTTGATTAAGATGTTCAAGCCTGCTCTCAAAGGTCATAAGAACTGATGATAGCTCATACCATGAAATATCATCCCTGCTATTAATCTACACCACAATGGGTGTGTATTCTTCATCCAGTCCTGCAACAACTTGGGTTACAAGGTCACTATGATCGACCATTTTTCCAACTATTTGCAGGTTGTCAGTCAGTTGCTTGACTATGGTAAAGTATTGATCCGTAGTCATAGAACCTTTGCTAATTCTCTGCAACTCCCCAATAAGGAATGCCACTCTTGATCTGTTCAATATTCCATAACTTTCTTTGATTGCATTCCAAAAACTGTTTGAGTTAGTGCATCCCATGACCTTCATTGCAATTCCAGAGGTCATGGATGAATACAACCATCCCATTAACAACTAATTGATTGACATTCATCTACTGTACTTTGGATTCTGGGTCACTTTTATGGCTTCTCCTGTTTCAGTAGTGGTCTGAGTACTAAGGGACTCCAGTGGACATTGTTTTGTTCTCAGCAAGTAGCTTTCAAGATTGTGGCCTTTGATTATAGGCATAACCATGGTTTGCCATAGCATGAAGTTGTTTTTGTCAAGCTTTACTGATGAAGTTTGAGTAAGATTCATCCCAAAGGATGATGACTGATACACGGCAACATCTATGGATTGTGCAGGACTTAACTTAGTTGAAGAAGCTTGAGCGCTGGAATCAGTGTTAGCCATTTTGGCTCTAATACCAAGTAAAAGCTGTAGTGAGTTCAATAAAATTTTCAGCTCAAATGATCTTTTCCTACACCCTCCTTATATAAACGATCACAAGAGGGAAATATTACATACAAAAGGGATATCCTATTATCACCTATACAATGATGCAAGTGTCCAATAGAATTATTCTTCCACTCTTAAGATCAGGGAAATACACAGCACTTCAGGGAATGTTGTTATAAAGGTTGAGCATCTAGCCAATATGGATGATTCCTCTCAATTAGTTGACTGATTCTAACAATAAACAAGATATAATCCCCAAATTATAAGGAATCGTGAAAATGGAAAATCAAATACTAAAAATATATTTAAATTGTTTTTATAGTAAATATTAGGTTTGTGAATAAAAAAAGGTATTAGCCGATTTTTATAAAGAAAACTAAGCCCCTATTTTGGTTCCATTTTAATGTGATTTTGGGAGAAAATGCATTTTGAAATAGTGATTTTTTTAAAGAATGTATTGTTAAAAGATGAGGAAAAAAGTTTTGAATTTACATGTAATATTAATTTATTGAAGAATGTGTGATTGAAAATAAGAAATAGAAAATTGTGTCTTTTGAATAATGAAGCCCAAACAGGGGCTTAATATTATGATTCCGAATTTTCTCTAAATTTCTATTTTAGTTTTTTCCTCATAAGTTTGGATTTAGGGATAATAATTGGGTGGTATGAGTTGTCACCTTACCTCATTCCCATACCTCATCCTCATCCCTTGCCTTGTTTATTTTTATTTATTTTTGTTTTTACTTTTATTTTTTACGTCTTCATTTAGTAAATATTATTTTTTTTTTCAATTTGTTAAGAACAATTCACTCTCTTTTTAAAAACAATGATAATTCTTTTATTTTTATTTGATAAATTTTTTTAAATTGAAAACGGAACGAGTAGCAAGGTGGGGACTATATTTTTCGTACTCACTCCACACTCGCTTTGAGGCAACGACTCTCACCCTGTGGCCCCCATCCTCACCCCATTTACCCAATTAATTGAGTAATTCTCGTCCCATTCAGGACAGGACCCGTGGGTATCAAATTGATAAAAGCACTTCGACAATAATTGATAGACTTGCAAGGATGGATATAATTGCTAAACGGTAACAAAACAAATGTCTCATAATTTAGTAGAGATTTCTCTTACTAGAATAACTAAGTATTAGTTAGGATTTCTATGTCAGTATTTACTATTTACTGCCATGTTAATCAAAATTTTGGCCTTTTCCATGATCGTATTTTTGCAAAGGCAGTAGTGTATAGACAAATGTTAATGATTTTTCATCCAAAATAATTTCTTGATTTAAAGTAATTAATCTTGAATGTTTTATCGACACGGTACCATTGCTTAATCTCGTCAAGATGTTACAAAACGCAGTTATATTTGCACATTTAGAATTACATCAAGTCGTTTTAAAAGGCATTATTTGTTGGTGATTAGCATAATGCAGAAAAGAAATGTTTAAAACATATTTCCTAAGGAGGGATAAAATTTGGCCTCTCCTTCCATTAATTTCCGAATCCCAATTCATAAATTTTTTGATGCCATGCGTAGTAGAATCATTCCCTTCCAAGTTTGTATATTTAGACAAATTCTACATATAATTAGACTTTGTTTGATTTCCATTTTTTTCAAAATATATTTTTCTCTCTCTTCTTTTCAACTAGTCATTCTTCATTAAAATAATATTACACGTAAATAAATTTTTTTTACTTATTTTTCAACCACACATTTCCGTCAATCTACTATTCAACAATGATGGTCAAACACCATCTTAGTATTTTTATGCTTGGCAAAATTGTTACGTATTTTGATTAAAAATAGAAATTAACAATTGTAAATTAATTTAGATAGCCAAAAATGTGTTTCAAATTTTATTTTTATATTTTTGAATTCTTCAACTGTTTCTCTTTATATATAATAACTTTTCAATTTTGTTGAAAAAAAGATATCACGATCAGGGGCGGACCCACATGGGGTCATGTGGGGTCAAATGACCCCACAGTTTTTTTTTTCTGCTGCTGAAACGGTTATTTGGGTTTGGGGTTCCAAATTCCAATTAATTATCCACTCCAATCCATTAATCCTATGAATTTATTTTCGTTAATGATACGTTGTTCGAAAAAAATTTCATTTTTGACCCCACAGTCCGAAGTCTCTAGGTCCGCCCCTGATCACGATCCCATGCATATATTATTTTATAATTAAAATAAATACAAATTGATCTCATGGTGCAGTGTATCTAGACACTCTATATATATATATATATATATATATATATATAAGCAGTTTATTTATTTTTAAATTTAGATAGATAGTTCAAGAATGAGTTTCAATTATTTCTCTTCAAATACCGTAAATTTCAATTATCTTAAAAAATAGTTCTTCGAAATCTCGTGCTTCATAGTTCAAAAGCATACCATATTTATTTTTCCTAATTAATAAAATTAAAATTGGATCTCACGATACATTGTACCTAGACATATTCCAAAGAATAACAAAACAGGCCAATATTTTCTACTTCATTCACAGTCTGTTTGTACATTTTCTTGTAATTTGGTGCATTCAATCTAGTCATTGTATAGACTCCACCCATTAAAGAAAAATTTATAACTAAAAAAAGATGTTTGATGTTCATAAAAATTGTTAGATGTTTATCAACAAACAAACAAAAAACGCGATTACTCATAATTACTAGTAATTAATGACAAGTGAGGGCACATTATAGTGATAGTAACTCGTGGTTTGGTAAATCGTTAGAATTGCAATAAATCTTTTCTAATCTTGAAAATAATATCCCGTAAATTAAAAAAAAAAATTTCCTCTAACTAAGAAAATAATTTAAATTAATCAATTCTTTTAGGAGGTATAACAAATGGAAAATACGGGCAAAAACCGGTGGTACGATATGTAAGTTTCATTAAAAAGCTAGTATCCTGTCGTCATGTAAGAATACAAATGTTGAAGGAATGTGCTCATATGTGGACATCAATGGACGGTTAAGATAAAGTTTTTCCTTCTCTAGAATTCCACCATGTCGAACATTTTGTCCCTGCTTCTTTTAGCTAAAAAAAATTTAAAATTTTAAGTTAAATTTAATAATTAGTTTTAAGTATAAGTTTTATAGAACCCACAATTTTTTTTTATCAAATTTTCAACAACACACAATTCATTAACTTTTATTAAAATTGCCTAAAAATTGGGTTTTTAGCAAAATCAAATAGGGCTTTACTTTATTTCAATCCTACTTGCTATGGCTACTATTGAACCACATGCTCATGTTTGTCTAAAATAAGTAAAAAAGAAAGTTTTAGAATAAAAAAATTATTGCTGAATTAGAAAATGGTTTTTTTTTCACTTTAAGTAAAAAAAAAAAAATTTAATTTAAATTTTTCATGAAGAGTACGATTAAAGTGAATTATAGAAATTTGTTTGGACACAAAAAGTCATTTAAACTTAGCTGTAGATTTAGAAGTTAAATTAGTTAGAGCACTCTTTAGAACACTATTTTTGTATTTCTTAAAAATTTAAATAAATAGTGAAACGATAAATTCATACATTTTCATCTACAAGATAATTGATGCTAAGATTTGTTGGTAGGGTGTCACTAATCTTTTTCCCAATATGAAGTCGTTTCTAAATGCTTAAATTGCAATCATGTCAATGAATTTATCAACATATTAATCATGAATAATCTCTCAATTATTTTAGGATATACCTACCTAAACAAATAATAAGTTAAAACTTAATCTTATTAAATTTAAAATTAATTATTTACTTTAGTTCTTATGCCACTTGGTTTAATTTATGCCAATTTTTCAAATTGAATTTAACCTTTTACCTTGCAAGAAATTACAACCACTCTATTATTGTACGTTGTGAAAAAGAATAGAAACAAGATGCACAAGAATATGCTGTGCTTCAATTTATTTTAATTTTTACATTCTTTTCTATTGGACAGATTTACTTCATCCCGTGCATATGTTGAACCAGATTATTAGGTTGAAGGTCGAATATTTCTCTCTATATAGACAAGAATATATACATATACAGACAATACACATTATAAAATGTCATGTCCCTCACAATTTTCCGCATCCAAATGAGAATATACTTATAAAAGTTTTTGCCAACCTCATCTTTATGAACTCTTATAAGTAATACTTAACAAAATCCAGTAGCAAGAGAGAAATTAAAATGAAGCAATTAAAACTTTCTTACTGTCCGAAAGAGGGAAAATCTTGCATCGGATGGATCGAAAAATACTTCAAGGATTGCCTGTGCAACCTCAACGATGAAATATCGTTTGGTTTCGGAATTGCAAGTTTAATTTGTTGGGCAGTTGCAGAAATCCCACAAATTATTACCAACTTCAATAACAAATCTGCCGATGGTGTCTCCTTGGCATTTCTTTGCACTTGGATTGTTGGGTAAGTTTATTTTTGTTTGTTCATAAACATGCATTGCCATTATTTTTTGACAGACAACCTTAATTATTTTTGTTTTGCAACTAAACAAACATGATTTGAAAACCTATAGATACAAACTGATTATGACTTGATTTTTATCTCATGCAGTGATGTGTTCAATCTTGTAGGCTGCATTCTCGAACCTGCTACAGTAAAAATTCCCTCCCTCCCTCCCTCTCTCTCTATCTCTCTCTCTCTCTATTATTTGAGTTTTGCTACTGGGTGATAGAATGCTCAAGTGGCATTCTGTGATTGGTTGATGGAGATTGGTTGGTTAAAGTAGAATAAATCGTGTTATTTTCTTCTTCACTTTTTTTTTTTTGGGTGAAAAAATGAGAGTTTACTATTTACATATTAGTGTTCGATCTACTAGAATAGGCAAACTCTAGACTTCCTGTAATCTCAAAAGAATAGCTTCATGTAGAATATATCGGGGTTAACAGAGCTCATTACATGAGCAAGGTTAATACGATTGACATATTTTAAAATTCGTGTGCTCATTTGAATCCTATTCTGATCAAATTATTTGTTTAAGTTTAATGAGTTCTGCTATTATGTTAAGACTTCTATCTTAAAAGACCAATCTTATTAATTAGACTAGTAGCTCAAGTCCTTATATGTTGATCTATATTTCGATAATTAGCCAATACGAGATTTAGGTAAAGTGGTTGAATGAAACATTTTGTAAAGTTCAATGATTTGTTTGAAACAAATGTAATAGCCTCTTGAACATTTGTACATATCTTAAGCTTATGTTTCTAATAGATAGTTTCTGTTGATTTGATGCAGTTACCCACCCAGTTGTACACTGCATGGGTAAGTCTAACCCAAACTATTTTACAAATGACTTTGCATCAAATGTTCAGTATCTGTGTTACATTGCAGCTCTATACAACGGTCACAATCATATTGGCACTCCAATCCATTTACTACAACCATTTTCTTCGGTGCTTGAAAAGGGGACGTAAAACTGTAGCAAAAGTAGTACGAATTTTTTTCCAAGATTTATACATAATAATCCTTCTAATTATACAAATTTTGTTCGTCAAATGATCTGCAGACTTCCATGATTTCTGGTTTTTTTTTCAAGGATGAAGATGAGACTGATGCTCCAAAATCCAAGTTCCAAGGAAGATTAACATCATCAAATGTACCTGTCGAGGTACCACATAGGAGGGACTTCTACTATATGTAAGGAATATACGCATCCATATACAAGTCAATTAAGTAAGTTAAACCAGGATGGTTAGCAAGATTATTTGTGCAGGTCAGCAAGATCTTTGGCTGGAAGTGATAGTTCACCAATGAATCAGTGTTATATAAAGGCGAGGAGCGGTCCTCCTGCTTTGGAACATGATTCAGACTCCTCATCTGAAGATGAATCATTTCTTCCTTCCTCCAACGAGCCTGTTATTGTTACTCAGCCTCGTAATATTCCTCGTCCAGTAAGTATATTACTATCCAACAGTGCTACAAAGTTTGTTTTCTGCCTTAATTTAACAGAATTAATCTATCTTCATACCTTGATTTTGATAAATTTGGAGTGAGTGGTATAAATTTCTTATCAATAAACTTGAATTCAATTAATTGTGTGAATTTTCGGAAAAATATCAGGTGGGATATGGAACATTTGCAGCTGCTTCTGTAAATCTACCCTTCTTAACCAGAGCTTTAACAGATACTGGTGGAAGGAGATCTATGATGGTTTTCTACTACAATATTCTATTCTTTATCAAATTAGAAAGTCTTTGTATACATTGAAAGAGCTTCGTTTAAGCCAGAATTTATCCACAGGAACAGGCATTCCAAGAAAATGCATACGGACAGTGTTTGGGTTGGTTGATGGCTGCAATATATATGGGTGGACGAATCCCACAAATTTGGTTGAGTGTGAGTTTTCTATGGTCCACATTGGTTAGAAATTCATGCATTTGTTTTGATTTTTTATATAGGGTTTTAATATAAAATTGTTGCCTTGAATGATTATGACCAGATCAAAAGAGGGAGTGTGGAGGTATTGATTTCTCTTTTATTTTTATCTATAATCATGTGAAAAGGAACATTGTGGACATGTTTTTTATCAAGTACTAAATAAGAATAAGTCCTTGTTTGGTGGGATTAAAATCAGATTTTTAGTAGATTTTGATAGAAGTTGATGAAATAAATGATTAAAAAGTTATAAAACCCACAAAATATGTAGTTAAAATGAATGATTGACTTTAACTTAAATTAAAAATCTTGATTTTAATCGAAACCAAACAGGGACTAAACAAGCTTAAAGAATAAAAAGAATGTCCAATCGTGTTCAGTTAATTTCCATACTGCATAACGAACCAACAATTTCACGCTTAAATATGCCCGCGTTAGGATAATTTTCATTGCTTTTGCTTTACTTCACAGGGCTTGAACCCTCTAATGTTCGTTTTCGCACTCATTGCCAATGCAACATATGTTGGAAGGTTTTTCCTCTCTCTCTCTCTCTCTTTCTTTGACCATTATTTTACTATTACAACTGTTATTTTAACTTTTTCACTCACATTTGGGATCCACTTTTCTCTCTAACGATCAAAAAATTAATTCTCATAATTACTACCGAACAGATCCTAAGTATGTTTTAAATTAAGTGTTGAATATTTGAATAAATTTTGAAGCCTAATATAAAGAAAATATTGTTTTAAGGGAACTTTCTTTGGTACGTCTAAATGGTTTGTTTTACATGTTGATGTTTTAATAAACCCTCTCGATGCACCATATTTAGGAGCAGATCTCGTTAAATTTATTTTTTTATATGATTTTTTTAATATTAGCCCAGTTAAATAATAATAATAATAAGTCCAGTTACATGACCATATTTACATAGTCCTAATAAATGCAGCATTTTAGTGAGAAGCACTGAATGGAAGATGATAAAAGCCAACATGCCTTGGCTGATGGATGCTATTGGCTGTGTGCTGCTTGATCTTTTTGTATCCTTTTCTATTTATTTATTTATTTATGTCACATATTTTACTTAATAATTTTCTGTTCGTTCCTAAGTTCTCTCTGAAGTTGTTTTGCCTTAACATATAATTTTTGACATAGATAATCCTTCAGTATATGTTTTACAGATACAAGAAGCACAAGAAAAGCCAGCACCAAGAAGAAGCAAATAAACCTTCGTGTTAATTTTTATTGACAAATTAATCAATTTATATTTTATATTTGTAGACTTGTTATGTCATTGTGTTTCGCGCGAGTTAGTCGCTAACAATTAAAAATGGATCAGACGATTGTGTAAGGGACAAATCTCTTGAAACAAAATTCCAAAAAATGATGTTTTTATTGGCGATAACTTTACAATTGGAAAATAAAAACAGAATGCCTCCAAGGGGCGCAAGCACACGAGTTACTGAAAAAGAAGTGTTTAAATCTAAACTAAAAAATTTAAAGTTACATATTCTCTGTTCGAGAGTGTTTGATTCCGGGGGTCCTTTGCTCTATGTCTTTTCTTCCTATTATACTCCCCGGATGATCTCTTCGTGATCAACCGCTTAAAAACTGCTTGATCGCTCTATAACTGCCCACTTTCCTTGTAGTGGCCAACCTGTCATGAAACTGCCATCTCTAACTGCTGCCATTACTTTTGTCGTTCAACCGTCTTCAATTGAATTCCTTGAATCGTGGGACGTGGCAGGACTACCCAATAACTGCTTTATTAACTGCAGTTTGGGTAACCATATCATCTTATGTTTGCTAAGATATTGGGCGACTCGCATGTTTGGACGAGAGCAGGGTCACAGCTCTGGGCGACTGCATGGAAATTCATTCGCTCAAATCTTGGGCGACTTGCAACCTTGGGCGATGGTATTACCGCGTTTATGGGCTTCCATATTTGGGCCTTTATCCTGCATTGCCTGATTGGTTCGTTTTTTGGGCTATTTGATTTTTGGGGATCTTCTAGTTGGGCTTCATTCCTTGGGCTATTCGACTTGGGCTGAACTTTTTGTGTGTCAACAATTACCCCCCAATGTGGCAGAATTAATACCAATTATTAATTTTTGCCATATTCACTTTGTGTTTCCCAGCAATATTCGAAATTTTCAAGAATTTCAATCATTGTTTTCTTCCATAACCTGAAAAGGTACGACGTTTGCAAACTCTTATAACCCCCAAATACGCTATTTCATTGCACCACTAAATCAAGCCTCATTTTTTCGTGCCTCTCTCTCGCAATATTACTGTTCATCTCCTTGCTTCTCTGCTACGTAACTCTGAAAAACTCTATTTCGTCCCTAATAGCTGCTTCACAATCCCAGTCTGGTGACTCCTTCAGTTTCGAAGACTTTCAGAAACTCCTTACTCGGCCATATATAACTCCGAACTTCCTTGCACCGGCCAATGTCGAACTCAATGAGTGCTATCTAGGTCCTTTATTCAACAATGCCGAGGCCATCGAACAAGCGGCGGTCAGTCAGCTGTTCCCTTGTACTCAGGGCTCTCCGTTTCTAAATTCTTTGCCGCTGGGGCCACTTCGCGAAAGAGGTATTCGCACTTGGCCTAAATCTGATATCGTTTTTCTTAGATGGCATGCTCGCCTTATGGACCATGGTCCTACTAAAACAATTTTTGATAATGTTAGGATTTCTGATTTGTTAGAAATCTCTCTTCAACCCCCTATTTTTGACCCAGTACTTTTTCCAATCGCTTTAAGTTTTTGGTCTTCTGAGTATAATACTTTTGTTTTTCCTCTTGGTCCCATGTCCATTACCTTAAGGGATGTTGGGGCCCTAGTAAATCTGCCACCTTTGGGCGATACCATTTTCCCTGATATTTTGATTTCTGGTGTCGCCCCAAAATTTGATAGAGGCCTCACCGAATCTTATTCAAGCCTGCAAACCTTTCATAACCACTCGAGCGCTGAGCCTTCCCATACTGAGCGAGTGGCCTTTCTTCTGAGTTGGCTTTATAAATATATTTTGTGTGTGCCAAGCATAAAGCCTTCCATGAGCTATTTACCCATAGTGCACGAATTGGCGCGTGGTAGGCCTCTAAATTTGTGTTCTTTCTTTTTAGCTACCCTTTATAGAGGCATAGTTTCTCTTCAATCCCAATTGAAGAATGGTGCATCTCCCACTGGCAGTGGGCCTCTTTGGTTCACTCAAATATGGTTGAGAGTCTATTTTCCATCGCTTGGTGCTCCATCTTTTTCTAGCCCTTCTGCTAGCTGCTATGGGCTAGCCATTGAGCCCCTGACTCCTGCAAATATGTTCAGAAGGGACATTTTTTTATTCTTTTATACTTTAGATTCAATCCCTTCCTTCTTTCCTTTTCCTCCATTTTTGACTCCAGATTATGTGCAACCTCCATCCACTCTGGATAGTGCGAACACTTCCTTGTTTGTTTGGATTCAGTTTTTGACCAGGAGGGAGTTGTTTCATGATATTTTGACTGGGACCAATGCCAAGGCTGGGGTAGAAATATATGCTCTCCAATTGTTTGCTCGCCAACTTGGTTTTGGCCAAACTTGGCCCGTTTCCCCTTGCTATTCAAGAAATTTGATAGACCGCTTCCACACCATTAATAAAGCAGAGGCAGAGGTTATAAATGCTCGCAATCTTCTTTTGACGAGCAGCTTTTCATTAGCCCCCTTCAATCCTAGCCGTGCCATCCATCCCCTTTTTGAACGACTCTGGCCGTTAGTGAAGCGCAGATTGTTTGCAACTGACGCCAATCGTGCTTTCCATTCACTAGACCAACCAAACATTTCTTCCACCTCTCCTGTTTTGGTCACTCCTGTGTCTATTAGGAGTCCCTCTTCCTCTGCTCGTGCTAAACAATCTGCCCGTCCATCGACTTCTCTTCCTGCCAAGTCCACTACAGCTAAAAGTGCCCCAAGCCGCAAACGGCTAGCCTCGGCGTCTCCCATTTTGGAGGATGATGCTGATGATGATGATGATGATATCCCTCTCATCGTCAGGAGGAAGGTAATTAAATTTGTTTACTCATAAGCATACATTTCCATACTTGAGACTTTTCCACGTGCTGATATTTATTTGGACCTCTCAGAAAAGTTCGACTTCTCTCTTGAAGGCTTTGGTGTTGGCAGTTCCTGCTCCATCATCCTCTGCTGGGGCTGCTTCGTCCAAACCAGCTGATGAAGGGACTACGCTTAAAGAGAAATCTTTAGTCCCAGAATCTTCATCACAACCAATGGACAAGCTACCTTCTTCCCAAGGTGTTGACCCCCCAAACGTCGAAGCAGAAGGTAATTTTTTTTTTATGCTTTAACTTTGCTTGTGCTATTGGTGTTGATTTATTGCCTTTTGAGTTCTGCAGATGTTCCCATAAGTCTGCCCGTTGCGGCAAAGTCTTCTCGCTTAGACGAGGGGAAGTCCTCACGAATGATGGAGCCACAGGTGGCAGATTTGGCTGGGGATATACCATCTTCCAAGATTGCTGATGAGGTAATCTTTGCTTCACCTTTACCTTCACTTTGTTTAGTGTAGTGGAAACCTTCAATATTGGCGATTTTCTTTGCAGGACGCTGATAAAATTGTGCGTTCCATTCAAGACTTGTTCACTTCGTGGGGGCAAGTCAAAACATCTCGCCCTGCTTCAGCCAGTTGTCCTTCTGCTTCTTCAGAGGACGATATAAAGTTCCTCAAGCAGTCGATATTTTAGTATGTGTCCTTCATGGATATGGACATCGGTAAGGCTAGTGCTGCCAGGCATAAGGATAAGTTTGAGCATTTGAATGCGAAATTGGAGCAAGCACTAACACTTCCGTCGCTCAATCTTTCTGCTGATTTTAAAGCGACGTTGAAAGTTATCCATTTTGAGATCCTTTCCTTGCTAGCCAAGAATGTTGAATTGAAGGTCAAAAGTACTCAATAACTTCGCGCCGTATCTGAAAAAGAGTCTTTGCTTCTGGAGATCAACAAAGCTGAGGACGAGTTGAAAGAAATCTCTTCCGAAGTCATGATAGAAGACTCTTTGATGACTAGTTTGGCTGCTCAGATGAAGGAGCTTCAAGCCAAGATGGACGACTGCAAGGCGAGAATGGCTGCTAAAAAGCGTAATGCCTCCTAAGGAATTGAGCGAACTAAGTCTTTGGTCGAGCAGTACAAGAAGTTGGAAGTTGATGATGATGTTGTGGCTGAATTGAACATCACTTCTTCTCGACAGAACGAGGACTGGGGAAAACTTAGGGAAAGAATTCGTTTGGTATGGGTGAATTGTAATTAAGACATATAATGCCTTAACTTTTTCTTTTTATAATTTCTTATTGGCTTTCCCTTTGTAACATTTTATTGACATAACAACAGCCATTATTGTTAACGAATAACTATTTTAGCCTCTTGTGTATTTATTGACGTTCGTTTTTTTTAATCGTCAATCGCTTAGGCATTTAACTGCTTTATGCTAAAATTTCTGCACATTTTTTTTTTATATTTCTGCCCGACTTTGGGCCACTTAATCTCATTTACTAGACACAAATATGGCTGCTCATATTCTATCTTTTCACCTTCACCCCCTTATAAATGCACATCATATTCTGTCTTTTCACCTTCACCTCCCTATAAATGCACATATACTTCATACTTTCCATCTTCATTTCTATTTTCTTCTTCAAAAAATCAATTTGCTGTCATTGCTTAGCATTTTTGACAATCAATCCAAAACTTTCGTTTTCCATGGAAATGGATCATTTGATCCGCCCATTTTTCCATCTTTCTTGATGTCACCTTTGGTATGAGAGATATAGGAAATATTCTTTGGCCAGTAGCAAAGTTTTTCCCATCGTCTCCGTTCCTACAAGGAGTTCAATGATGGAAGACAATTTTTGGGGTGCTTGCAGGCCACCTTACTTGCTGAGAGTGCTTCTCAGCCTCCTTGCCCGTCGTTGCAGCGATGCATTTAGGAAGGCAATGTGAGGACGCTTCATCTTCCTTTCTGCTTGTTGAGAGTGCTCTTGGCCTCTCTGCTTGCCTTTGCAGTAGTGCGATCAGGATGACGATCAAGGCCAGTATCCCCTCTTACTCGGTGATCGACCAGGAGATTAGTCTGCTCTTAATCATAGTTTATAGAGCATTTAGCATCTTGTATTTCGCAGCTTTGTAATGACCATTTGATAATAAAGGAATTTATTTGAACGTATTTCGCTCTGACCCTTTTTACTCTACGATCGTTCAATGCGATTTGGTTACGCTTTTATTTGTTCACTTTCCCATAAGGAAGGAACATACTTTTTCAAATATTTGCCATTAATGAACCTCATGTGCTCGGTGCTGTCTAAATCTTCCAAATGATAGGCTCCGTTAGGCAATACATTATTCACTTTATATGATCCTTCTCAATTGGGAGACCATTTGTCATACTTTGGATCTTTGCTATCCAAAGGGAGTACTGTTTTCCAAACCAGTTAGCCCAAACTGAATGACTTGGCTATAACTTTTTTATTATAAAATTTAGCCATTCTTCGTTTTTGAACTTACAATCTTCTAGGACGTCTAACTTTAACTCGTCCAACTCTAATAAGTTTTGAACTAGTGATTCGGTATACTCATCATCACTTAACTTATGTTGCAAACACACTCTGATCGATTGCACGTTGATTTCCATAGGCAAAACGGCCTCCTGTCCATAAGTAAGTTGGAAATGAGTAATTTTGGTACTTGACCGAGGCGACGTCCTACAAACCCATAAGGCTTTGTTCAGACATTCGTGTCAATTTCTGGCATTTTCATCTATCATTTTCCTTATGATATTTTTTAGAATCTTATTAGAAGATTCTGCTTGTCCGTTGGATTGAGCGTAATATGGTGTGGAGTTTACTAATTTAACTCCAAACTCGCTCAAGAATTTATTCACTTGATCCCCATTTAAAGATGTCCCATGATCTACCATCAAAGTTTGTGAAATTTCAAATCTATAAATGATGTGATCACGGATAAATTCTATAATATTCTTCTGGGTGATCTCCTTTAAAGGTACCGCCGCTAACCCACATAGTGAAATAATCGGTTACAACTATAACAAAAGTATGTTGTTTGGACGATGGGAGATAAATCTTCCTTATCAGGTCTATCGCCCAACCCTTGAACGGCCAAGGTTTAATAATAGATGTCATCTCTCGTGCTAGTGCCCTTTGTATTGGACCATACTTTTGGCATGCTAAACAATTCTTTGCATACTGAACGCATAATTCTCCCATCTATGACCAAAAATATCTACTCCTAATAATTAACCATCTCATCCTTTGATCAGCTTGATGAGCTCCACATATCCCTTCATGCACTTCAATCATGATCGTTCTGACTTCTTGCAAACTTACACATTTTAGCAGTATACCATCAGAGCGTTTCTTGAACAACTCTTCATCTATCAGTGCATAGTTTAGCAAATGCAACTTCATTTTTCTACTATCTCTTTTATTAGGTTCTTTAAGGAACTCCTTAATTTCTGTCCTCCTATCCATTGCATCTCCATCTTGTATGCAATGAAGTTCAATCTTTCTCGCCCTTCTTTGGATCGCAGGCAATATTGTTCCATACGCACAAGTAGACTTCCAATTTAAAACCTTTGAGTACCCTGAAGCCATCTGGGCCAACTCATTTGCCACGTCATTGTATATCCTATTAACGCATTGAAGTTCTACTTGGTCGAATTCTTCTAATAACTCTTGGGCGATTTCATATTGACTCATGATGGAATCACTTTGGCATTTAAAATCATCAATCAGTTGGTGAATTACCAATTGAGAATCGCCTCTAATGTTTACATTTTTTACCCCCATATCTATCATTAGTTCTAGGCCCACGATTAAGGTCTCATATTCGGCCTGATTGTTGGTGCACATCCTATCCAAAGTGAATGCGAATTTGTAACAAATCCCTAAAGGATTTATCAATGCTATTTCTACTCCTACTCCTTTAGAGGTTTTTAACCCATTGAAATACAACACCCAAGGTTTTAGCTCGAACGAATTGATTTCTAATTCAATTTCTTCAGACATGTCAAGGCATGGATGATCGGCTAAAAAGTTAACCAAAGCCTGATTTTTTACTGCCTTTTAGGGTATGTATTGTATTTCGAATTCTGATAAAACTAAAGTCCAAAGGCCTACCCTTTGGTGTAAAATAGGGCGAGAGAACATATACTTAATCAAATTTACTCTAGAAATCAAATAAACGATTACGGGCCGTAAATAAGCCCTTAATTTTGTACATGTGAAATATAATGCAAGACATAATTTTTCGATAGCAGAGTAATTACATTCACATTTTGTTAACCGTCTACTCAAGTAGTAAATTGCCCTCTCTTCACCAAATTGGTCTTCTTGCGCGACCATTCCAGCTATTGATTCTTTTTCAGCCGATACATACACTTTCATTGGTCGTCCTTGGATTGGTGACACCAATACTGATGGACTTGATAAATATGTTTTCAGGCTTTCAAAAGCCTTTAGATGTTCTTCTTTCCAGACGAATTCGTCCTGATTTTTCAACTTTAAAAGTGGCGAAAAGACTTTAGATCGCCCTGCACAGTTAGAAATAAAGCGTCTTAAAAAGTTTACTTGGCCTAGAAACATTTGCAATTCTTTTTTGTTGCTAGGTGGTTTGGCCTCTAAAATGGCTTTTGCTTTATTTTTATCAAGTTCAATCCCTCTTTTGTGTACCAAGAAACCAAGAAAGTTCCCTACATTAACACCAAATGCACATTTCAAGGGATTCAACTTTAGCTTATATTATTTCATTCGCTCAAATGAACATCTTAACTGTTCGAAATGGTCCTTTTCTTTAATGGATTTGACCACTATATCATCTACATACACTTCAACAAACTTGCCTATCATATCATGGAAAATTAAATTCATTGCCGTTTGATAAGTTGCTCCTGCATTTTTCAGACCGAAAGACATGACTACCCATTCAAAACATCATAGAGACCCAGGGCATCTATAGGTAGTTTTGTGTATGTTTTCCTCAGCTATATAAATTTGATTGTATCTTGAATACCCATCCATGAAAGAATACATGACATGTCCGGTAGTTGAGTCTACTAAAGAGTCTACCGTGGGCATTGGATACTCATCTTTGGGTGTTGCTATATTTAAATTCCTAAAATCTATGCACACCCTTAGTTTACCATTCTTTTTTAGTACTGGCACGATATTGGACAACCATTCGACATACCTGGCTGTTTCTAATAAAGCCTGCTTTTAATAATCGCTCTATCTCTTTCTTAATCTCAGGGAGTACATTAGGAGCAAAACATCTGGGAAGTTGCCTATGAGGTTTAAAATTAGGCTTAGTGGTAATCTATATTTCCACCAAGTCTCTATCTAAACTAGGCATTTGTTCATATTCCCAAGCAAAACAATCTTTATACTCATTTAACAAAGCGACTAATTTATCACTAACCTCTTGATCGAGTATCTGGCTGATGAATGTTGGACGATCTTCTCCTTCAGTGCCAATATTTACTTTAATCGGAAGGTCTTATGTTTAAGCGTATCCAGGCTTGATGATCCGCATTACTTCATCGTCCAGCTCCCTTGTAAGCACTTCTTCTTCTAAACAATCCACCTTGTTGACTTCTCGGCCAATGCTTTGTTCCAATTCGAATACTGCTAATTTGTCTTTCAACGCTTTCAGAGCTGCCTCTTCTTTTGTCTTGTCATTGCCTTCTTTATTGAAAGCCATTAATTTGGCTTTGAAGGCCTGAATATCGGCCATTTGCTCTTGTTGCTTCGAACTCATTCAGGACTCCTTGATTATTCTTTTGCTAATTACTGGCTCTTCTAGGGCCACTATATTTGGCCTTATCTGACTGAACATTTCAGTGAGTGCGTCCACTGAAAATGGCTCTTCACTCTGCGCGACAATCTGAGTTTCTTCCCCATCTTGGACTACCCTGACAGGTCCATAGTTTCCTTCATACATGAACATTTCCACTGAGTTTGCTTCTGTTACAAAAGGCCTATGATCGGCCTGCACCACCTCTGCTTCACTCTTGTTATTCCAAAAAACCAGGCATTGATGGAGCGATGAGGGTATACAACGACTTCCGTATATCCAATCTCTTCCTAGTAACACGTTGTAATCGGTAGGACCATCTATTACAAAGAATACTGTGGTCCTAGTAGTTATACCTATAGTTATGTCCAATGGCATAACTCCCTTATCTGCAGTTGCTCCTCCATTGAAACTTGTAAGGATGACTTCTGTTGGAATCATATCCCCTTCTGTCTTTGCAAATTTTCTCATCATCCTATATGGAATGGTGTTTATAGCTGCTCCATTATCGACAAGCACTTTTGCCACAGGTATGCCATTAACTAGAGCTTTAACGTACAACGGCTTCAAGTGTTTAGTCAATTTCATGACTGGCCGTTTAAAAACAACCTTTTCGGCAACTTCTATTTCTACTTCCTGTTTGTTCTCTGTTGAGTTATCCTTTTGTGATAAGTCAACGTGTAGCGTATCGCACTGAGCCTCTGTCTCCTGAATTTCCTTTTTACTGTTTTCTGATGCTTCCTCGTCCGTTACCCAACCTGTGGGAGGAGGGATTATTCTTGGAGGTGATCCATACTTTTCAGAGCGAGGCACTCTCTTCTTCCTTTTGGGCGTCCCGTACAGCACGTAAAAATCGAAAGAACGCCCAAATGGTTCTCCCAATAAATCTACTTCACGAACTCCCTCTCGATGTAGTTACTTCAACAGAGTATTGTACGATACTCCTCTCCTTCTTCTTTCTGCTTCTAAGTCGATTTCCTCTTCAATGTATGTCATACCATCATCTTCTTCACCTTTGTAGGCCCCTCTAGAAGTCTGGCCTTCTTCATATTCCAGCACGCATGCTTCTCCTTCGTTATCTTCTCTTTCTTCTTCTTCTTTCTCTTTATTCTTGAACTCATTGGCTAGTAAATAGTTATTAGCCACAACAAGAGGTAACGTACCGAATTGAATAGTAAGGGGCTGATCTGGATCTTTTCCATCCCTTCTGTCTCGCTCAAACTTCGATCTCCCAGAAGAAGTTTCTGGCAACTCCTTCATTGTTTCATCTGTACTAGTCTTTTCACTATCTTTGAGAACATTTTGATTGGCTACTTCGAGTAGTTTAGGCGTCTTAGGACGTGGCATTCCCTGTTGTTGCCTCATCATTCTTCCATAATTTCATTGGAAACGCCTCTATTGGGTTCTAGTCATCTTGTTGAAGGGTATCGCCTTTCCTGCATTATACTGGAACGAATGTCATATATTTGGTCGGCGAGGTTGCGGCCTGAATGTTCTCCCATTATTTACTGGCCTGAACTGCTTCTCAAAAGGCGGTCCTTTATAGAACGATGCACCTCGTCCTCTACCAGGCTGAGCGTTTGGGAAGAAAGTATGGCGATGGGGATGCTGCCATATCCTGGTTTCTCCGTATTCCCACTCACTTCTCTTTTACATTTTGCACACAAGACGTCTTCATCCTTTTTTGGCTCATTCCCTTTAATACGCTCGAAGACAGTGGGATGTGGTCCAGGGTCTTCTTCTCCATCATCTATAACCAATTTGAATTTTGGCAACTTATTTTTGAAACCAGACGTCACCATATTCACTCCAAGTGGCTGTGGAAAAGGATTTTCATCTACTGCTATCTTCTTCTTATCATCGAACGTAATTCGTCCTGATTCAATGGCATCTTGTAACACATGGCGAAAAATCAAGCAATTGTTAGTCAAATGTGACCATGCATTATACCACTTACAATATTTTTTACCCTTAATTTGTTCAGGATTTGGCAATTTATACTTATTGCTCAGCTTTATCTGCTTATCCTTATATAATTTATCAAATATAAGGTCAGTTTTGTAATACTCCAAAATTTTATGCTCGTTTAAATTTCTTTGGGATAGCGATTTAACTTTCAATACTATTTTTGGCCATAAGGTAAAAGGGGACACCACCTTTGTAGTGGTTAATGTTAGAGGTAGTTAATGAATGTAGGCATGAAGTATCAAAAGTTGTGTATGTATGAAGTGATTATTAGTTAGTCGAAACTTAAGGCAAGTTTGGATTTAAATGAAGTGGATTATTTGTTTAGGACTTCAATTGACCAAATGATTAAATTATGTTACAATCTACAATTTTTGAATATGTAAGTTGGGTACAAGTTTAAATTTGGGGTACACTTTGTTAACAATGAAAGTTAGCGGGTTTAGATTATATTAGTTGAAAAGATGAGATGTTTCCTTTGTAAATCTAGGTTTGAGGCCACTTATTACCTTATAATCAACCCACTTGGCATTTATCATCACCATACACTTAGACAATAGGCTAGACATGTGTAGAAATAAGAAAAAAAAATGGAAGGATAAAGTGGTGACTAGCACTTCCAATTTACATCTCAATCGAAGATCTTCAAGTTTTACAGTAAGATACTTTCCATGCTTAAGAGTTATGGTTTTCATGGTAATATTTATGCTTAAAATATGCATGAAAAACCATAATATGATTATGGTGGACAAGTCCACAAAGTTAGATATCTATTTATGCCTTAGAACAAGTCCGAAGGGCACCGGCAAGCCGGAATGTGCAAGTATGTGTTTGATTGCATTCTTTTGTGTAGTATTATCATGATAAAAATCCAAGCATGGTATCTTACTGAGTATTTCTTATACTCATAGTATGTTATGCTAAATTTTCAGATCCATGATCGTTTGAATTGATGGGAGTTAGTTGGCTTACGCGATGATGGATTAAGGACAGATGTTTTGTACCGAAAGTTTTCTTTTGTATGTTTTGTTCGATGACTGTTTTTCCATTTATTTTTCTTATGGTACTATGTAAAAATATGTACATGACATGATGTAATATGGTATTAATAGTAAATTTTGTAATTATATCTTTCATGTTATGTTAAGAGACGTTTTTATAGTTTATTTTCCTTGCAAGTGATAAAAGGCAGAAATGGGACAATTTTTGGAGTCATTTTCAAAACGATGTTTCTAACTCTATAAACGTCCATTTGAAACTCTAAAAATATTTCTGTTTTCCTCTTTGAGTTTTCTAAATATGGCCAAAGGAATCACTCAATTTGGATATCTATGGCCTGAGTTATCAAGGTTTTAACGTCAAGGGGTCAAACTGGATTTCCTGTGTAATACTTCACTGTTTTCAGTAAAACGTCCATATCCTATGATCTTGGAAAATTTTCATATTTTAACCTAAAAAACTATTTGAAATTATCTTTCTAATGCCACAAATTTCATAGAAAAAAGAGTTGGGATGAATTTTATAAAAATTGTCAAACTTGCTGCCTCAACTAATCTTGATAATGCCGAGGCCGTATATGTAAAGTATAATTTATTGTTGACATGCACTTTTGTCGACTATCAAATTGTATAAGAATTATTTTACCGAGTTGAAAATAAGTTCCTAACATGAAATACTTCTATTTAAGAGTATTTACATGTACCAAGGACAGAAGTTATTATGTTTAGTACGTGACACTCGAAGCTTGAGTTCGGGGCGTCACAAGTTTTGGTTACATTGAATGAGAACGTTCTAGCTTTTACGTTTTCATCTTTCATAGGCTCATTCTTGCCCGATGGTCTAGATTTAGCCATTATAGGACAAATATACGTGTCTCCTTTGACTAATTCGGTCAAACACATTTCGGTCTGATCGTATGACTCATTATTAATGGTATGAACATCAAAATTTGGGTCTCTATAATAAGTCCCCTTGCTAGAATTTTTTATCTGCTCTTCTTTTCTTATCAATCGTTCATACTTAATTACGTTCGCGCTCAATTAGAAAAGGTCAGGAAACTCCTTGTCTTGGAATTTCTTTTTTAAATCAAAGCTCAAACAACCTTGAGCGATTTTGACAAACTCTTTTTCGGGTAGAGGTACAAAACATTTACTTCTTGCTGTCTCGAACCTTTGGAGGAAACCTTCTGCCCATTCATTTGGCATTTGACGTAGGTTCGCCAAATCGGCCAAAGTAACTTCAGACTCAATCTTATAAAACTGAGTGTGGAATAATTGTTCCAATTGTTGCCATGTTTGAACAGAATTCGCTGGCAAATTGATGAACCAGGAGAAAGCTACTCCTATTAATGAACTAGGGAAAAGCCTCATTTTATGATAATCAGTTACGTCACCACTTTGCAGTATGAATCGTCATATGTGTTCTAGAGTAGACACCTCCTTACTTTATACCCTCTAGGTCATGGATATGCTTGGTCTATCCAATCAGGATATGGCTTTATGTAGGTCGGCCTAATGACAGGATGTACCCCAAAACCCATCTGGTCCTGTACAATTTCCATAATCTGATTTCTCAACATGACGTTGGGGTCATATGGAGTCCCTACAGGTTGGTTGACTGGTTGATTTGCTTGAGGCCTGATATTTGGTCCTTGATTAGGAATAAAATTACCATGATTTGGGTCATTGTTACCATTAGCCTGAACATTTATTCCCTCATTAACACGTGGGGTATTCTGCCCGTTATTTAGGACATTATCTCTTACATTTGGATTACCCCCCAAGTTAGACGTACCACTACCATTATTCTGATTTGGCATTACACCATCCCCTTAGTTTGAAGTAGAGGGACCAAAATGTGGTTCTACCCCTTGACTTGGATTTAGGACTGGGGGATTATGTCTCCACAATTGTCCTAATTTGAAAATGGTTTGCAAGAAGCACAACTGGTTGACAAATTTGGCTTACTAACTTATTCATTATTTCATTCGAAGTATTCAGTTGTTTGACCATGTTGTCATAGTGTGCATTCCCATTCTAGGTAAATCTTTCCATATTATGAATATTTCGAAGATTTACCTGTTCAACGACATCTTGTGTGAGTTCTCCAAGTAGTGCACGCATAGTTCGAGGACTCAACTCTGACATTGATTCGTAACGACTGTTACTGCTCTGATTCTGTCTATCTGTTCGTGGAAAGCTATGCTGCTCCTCATATCGCTTGATCACAGACTGGACTCCTCCCTGACTTGCTGCTTCCTTATCGGATCTCTGAGGCATATTGTTTCACCTTTTGTATTTTCAACACCAAACACCACTGTCCCACCAGGCGTGCCAAATTATTTCGTGCGGGTTAGTCGCTGACAATTAAAAATGAATCAGACGATTGTGTAAGGGACAACCCTCTTGAGACAAAATCCCAAAAAGAGGCGTTTTTATTGGCGATGACTTTACAATTGGAAAATAAAAACAGAATACCTCCAAGGGGCGCAAGCACACGAGTTACTGAAAAAGAAGTGTTTAAATCTAAACTAAGAAATTTAAAATTACATATTCTCTGTTCGAGAGTGTTTGATTCAGGGGGTCCTTTGCTCTATGTCTTTTCTTCCTTTTATACTCCCTGGATGATCTTTTCGTGATCAACCGCTTAAAAACTGCTTGATCACTCTATAACTGCCCACTTTCGTTGTAGTGGCCAACCTGTCATAAAACTGCCTTCTCTAACTGCTGCCATTACTTTTGTCGTTCAACCGTCTTCAATTGAATTCCTTGAATCGTGGGACGTGACAGGACTACCCAATAACTGCTTTATTAACTGCACGTTTGAGTAACCATAACATCTTATGTTTGCTAAGATGTTGGGCGACTCGAATGTTTGGACGAGAGTAGGGTTACAGCTCTGGGCGACTGCATGGCAATTCATTCGCTCAAATCTTGGGCGACTTGCAACCTTGGGCGATGGTATTACCGCGTTCATGTGCTTCCCTATTTGGGCCTTTATCCTGCATTGCCTGATTGGTTCGTTCTTTGGGCTATTTGATTTTTGGGGATCTTCCAGTTGGGCTTCATTCTTTGAGCTATTCGACTTGGACTGAACTTTTTGTGTGTCAACACATTGTTTATTATTTAAGGACAAGAGAGTAATTGTAATTATTTGCGGTTTTATTTTTATTATTCGTTTGATGATTATATTATGGGAGATTTTGGCATTTCAGTCCCAATCTTTACGAAATGTAATGAAATTATCATTAACGTTTTTTTGGCGTAATTCGTTTGAACATTTCAATTATGTAACAAAATTCGTTCCATCCATTTTGATAATTAAATGATTGATTTGTCCTTCTCTTTAAATAAATAAACATAGAAAAGTAATTAAAAAAAAGGAAATATTATAAATGGAGTCCCGTAACTTTTCAAAAATACAAATAAATCACATTTAAAACTATTAAATACATATTAAACATATAAAATAAAAATTTTAAAATAAGCATTTTATCTTTTGCAACCAAGTTCACCCACCTACTCCGTTAACACCTCCCCCACACATCCTAATTCACCCCACCCGTAAATAAACAACATCTTCACAAATGTAATCACATCCTCGCGACATCATGATAATCACCATCTTAAAAATATTAGCTCAAAAGATCAATGGATAAAAATAGCAGCCTAGATCATAGAACTATCACCATAGTGGGCACCTCACCATCCCTACATTATCGATTGCAAGAACCAAATCGGTAGCCTAGATTGCAGAACCACAACAGGATTTCTGTACCTTACCGTCTTTCCTCTATCTGTTGCAATAATCAAATCTCAACCTAGTTGTAGAATTCACATTACGACCTTCGATTTTTTAGGTAGGCTAATTTTTTATCCAGTCGTCTTTATTTTATTTTTTTTGAATTAACTTTTATAAGGTGGAGGTAATAGTTGGTCGTTAGCGTAATTATATTTGTGGAGGTGATATTTGGTTGACCGTGGGGGTGAATTAGCATGGTGGGATGGATGGGGTGGAGTGGGTAGAGAAGCTTTAGGGAAGATGAAATATTTATTTTTTAAATTATCTTTTATGTGTTAATATGTATTTAATTATTTTAAGTGTGATTTACACGCTTTTGAAATGTTTTGGAATTCCATTAACAACTTTTCCTTATTTTTTATACTTTTACTGCTTTCTTTTATTTATTTAAAGAAAATGTCAAATTTGTTATTTTATGGTCAAAATGGAGGGAATCTTTTGTTTTATAATTGAAAGATTGAAGATAAGTTAAAAAAAAAAAAGTTGAACCCCAATCTTGAGGCTCCCATCGTCCCGCCCCTAAAATTTTGTGAGGGAGGTAAATCGCGGGATGTGCCCCATCAGGTCGGGAATAAAAACTGTCTATACACTGCTCCTATAAAAAGTTCAATTTCATGTCTTAGGAATCGAATCCCTACATTGCTGCTGTCAATAATGCATGAAATAACCCCACTTCTATCCTTTGCACCACTGGACAATGTCGGGGGGCTAAAGATTGAAGATAAGTTATACTTAAAACTGGTTGAGAATTTGTTACATTTTTGCAAAAGTTGGAGTAAAAACTGCAAATTTCCGTCAAGCAAACTAATTTGTTTTCCAATCCAATGATCCCTTCGCTTGAAAGAAACAATGTCTTTTTTCCACTAAAATGACAAATTGGTCCAACGACGGGCCATCTATGCAAATCACCCGGCCGATCTTTAACGACCACTGGCAGTCTGGCGCCATAGGACAGGAAGGAGTAACAAAATGTTAAATCCAACCCGGTCCCGCCTATTCTCCCGCTGTTGTCTCCACCACCGCGTCTCCCTTCACTCCACCACTGACTCCAACCACAAACTTCCTGCCCAAATCAGCCGCCTATTAATCCTCGGCCAATTCGAAGCCCTCTCCAACCTTTCCATCACTTTCTCTGACCTTCTAGTGGACTCCGTCCTCAAAGAACTCAAATTCCACCCTACCGCCGCCCTGAACTTCTTCAATCTAGCTTGCAAACCGAACAACTTCAGACCCCACTTCAAATCATACATCAAACTCGTCCACATTTTATCCAAAGCCCGCATGTTCCCCGAAGCGCGGTCGTATTTACATGACCTCGTCGAACTGTCTGAAAGGAAACGTTATTCAAATTTTCTGGTATATGAAGAATTGGTAAGAATTTATAGAGAATTCAAGTTCTCCGGGACGGTTTTTGATATGTTATTGAAAATTTATGCTGAAAAAGGGATGGTGAAGAATGCTTTATACGTGTTTGATAATATGACCAAGAGTGGTCAGGTGCCAAGTACGCGATCGTGTAATAGTTTGCTGAGTAGTTTGGCGAGACTTAAGGAGTTTGACACTGTCATTTGTATTTATGATCAATTGGTAAGAGTTGGAGTTGTACCTGATGTATACACTTGTACAATATTGGTTGATGCTTATTGTAAGCATGATAGGGTTGATAAAGCAGTGGATTTTGTAGAAGGGATGGAAAGAATGGGGTTGGAGTTGAATGTTGTGGGTTATAATAGTTTGATGAATGGGTATGTGGAGAAAGGGAATTTGGAGGGAGTGGAGAGGGTGTTGCAATTGATGAGTAAACGAGCTGTTCCGAAGAATTTGATCACGTGTACCTTGTTGATTAAGGTTTATTGTAAGCGTGGGGAAATGGAAGAAGCGGAGAGAATGTTCAGAGGGATGAAGGAAGAAAAGGCAGACCTGTTGATTTTGGATCACAAGGTGTATGGTGTGTTAATTGATGGGTTTTGTCGGGTTGGAAAAATGGAAGATGCGGTTAGATTTAGGGATGAGATGTTGGGGTTGGGGTTGGGGATGAATCTATTTATTTGTAATTCTTTGATAAATGGGTATTGTAAACTTGGTAAATTATGGGAAGCAGAACGAGTTATAACGAGTATGGTTGAATGGAACTTGAAGCCGGATGGTTATAGCTTCAATACATTGTTGAATGGGTATTGTAGAGAAGGTTTAATGAAGGATGCTTTTAAGCTTTGTGATCAGATGGCTCGTGATGGTGTATTTCCAACAAATGTAACTTATAACACTCTCTTGAAAGGTTTACGTGACAAAAGTGATCTGGGTGACTGTTTGCACCTTTGGCGTCTAATGCTTAAGAGAGGTTTTGTTCCTGATGCAATAGGATTTAGTACTCTCCTCGATTGTCTTTTCAAGAAAGGTAGTTCTGATAAGGCTTTGATGTTGTGGAAAGATATTTTAGCAAAAGGGCATGCAACGGACGTGGTTATATTCAACACGCTGCTCAATGGATTGTGTAAGTTGGGGAAGATGATTGAATCAGAGCAGGTTCTTGACAAGATGAAGGAGCTCGGTTGTTCACCTGACGAAGTAACCTATAGAACCTTGAGTGATGGCTACTGTAAAGCTGGAGACATTGAAAGGCCTCTTCAAATAAAGCATATCATGGAAAAGGAAGGAATTCCTGCTTCCATTGAAATGTATAACTCCCTTATTAGTGGACTGTTTAGGGCAAGAAAATCAAGCGAAATTGCAAATGTTCTTTGTGAGATTCATGTTAAGGGACTAAGTCCTAATGTTGTTACATATGGAGCCCTTATTACCGGTTGGATCAAAGAAGGAAAACTGAAGAAAGCTTTTGATGCTTACTTTGAGATGACTGGGAAAGGAATTGCTCCCAATGTAATAATATGTAGCACAATTATTAGTGGATTAAACAAGCTCGGTATGACAGATTGTGCAAATATGCTGTTGCAGAAAATGGTGGATTTAGATGTTTTCCCAAGGCTTGAACAATTTTATAAATTCTTTGACTTCAAGAGAGTGCAGCTAGATATTCAGAAAATTGCAAGTTCCCTTGATGAAAGTGCCAAAAATTTTATTATCGCCAATAATGTTATGTATAATGTAATTATAGCTGGGTTATGCAAATTTGGGAAAACTGATGATGCAAGAAAATTTATCAGTGAGTTGTCACAGAGAGGCTTCATTCCAGACGAGTTCACATATTCTGCCTTGATCCACAGTGCTTGTATTTCTGGTAATGTCAATGAAGCTTTTGTCTTACGGGATGAGATGCTGAACAAGGGTCTTTCTCCAAATATTGTTACATATAATACTCTTATAAATGGCCTGTGTAAATCAGGAAAACTTGATCGTGCAGTGAGGCTTTTTCATAAACTTCACAGCAAAGGTTTAGTTCCCACCACCATCACCTATAATTCTTTGATTGATGGCTATTGTAAGGTTGGTAATACCAATGAAGCTCTTAAACTCATAGAGAGAATGACAAAGGAAGGTGTTGCTCCTTCTGACTTAACCTACTCCACATTGATCAGCAGCCTTTCAAAGCAGGGTGATGTGGTGGAATCCATAAAGCTTTTAGATCAAAAGACTAACACACATCTTGGGCCTATAAGATACAACAAACAAATCCAAGGTAATATAAATTTTCAAGAAGATCCAGTCACTTAAAGGATAAGAGGATAGAAATCCTTACTGTATTTCTATTAATCTTTTTCACCAACAAACTTTATGAGATCATTTTTCTTTTTTAACTTGTTAAATTTGCTGTACACATATTTTACACAATGTGTTATATTTCCAGCCGAAATTGTGGAAGCATGCTAGAAGCAAACAATGCAGCTGTTTCTTTGTTATGCTCTCTGTGGAAAAAAGTAAGTTAGACAAGATGCTATGTTCTTGAGCTAAAGTAGGCAGACAGTTATTCCATAACATTTAACCCCATTTATTTTCCTCCCCAACTCACTGTCTCCTCTGGGCAGTAAGTTAAAAACGTGATATCTTTCTCCCCAAATTGGAATGTTTATGGTAGCCATATTTAATAAATAAAACATATTTCTGAAGTCTTATCAGGCATACTTAATATGAGAGCTTATAATCTGTTGGAATGCTGTTGCAAAAAAATAGATCCAATGACATGAAGCCTTATAACCTGTTGAAGTATTTCTCAATGCAAAATGTTTTAACACCTTCAAAAAGACGAGCGTGTCTCATTTTAATATTTGGCTATATTTTAGGAAGTTGAAGCAGAACATTGCCATGAAAGAAGAAAAAGGAAAGGAAAAAGTGAACCAGGTCCAGACGTGTGCTTTGTAGACCTGTCATGTTGGACTCTATGATGAAAATCTCTAGTTTCACTTAGAAGGGGAAAACTAGAACTTCAGTTTTTTTCTAATTTTACAAAATGAACTCTCTTCTTCTGAATACACAGCATCAGCCAAGATATCCACAGATGTATCCAATAAAAAATGGGTTGGTAACTTCTAGGAGAACAAAGTAAGTTTCTCTGTCTAAATCTCTGCTTTTATTTCCTTAATACATTTCTATTAACTTACTGTGTATGCCACATGAATCATAGTTACTAAACCGAGACAAGAGAACTGTAAACTGGCTCCAATTCAAGTTCAGTTTTGCAATTGGACCTCGCAAGAGACCAATCTGGTAAAATTAAATGAATGGTCAGTTTTCTTTAACTTGCTACCTGCTGAACCCAGTGGCTTAAATTTCAAGCATTGAAAGTGCAAGCAGAAACTGGTATTGATGGAGATCCTTAGTGTCATTCTTGGAAGACTTACCATAATATAGATATTTACTTTAGTGAGAAAAATAAGAAACATTTTGAAGTTATTTTGATTTAGGGATTTTCCCCCATAGTTACTCGGTTATAATTAGGTAATTTTTTTATGTTTATTTTTGTCTTTTCGTCTCATAGCTTTCCTTGGTTACAAGAAATTTCAAGTATATGCGATGGAGATAGAGATAGAATAAAAATAGAATTTAGATAGGATTTTGAAAATGAGATTTGTTTGGCCAACGTAAAAGAACTTGCTTTGATACCAAATTGACAATGAAACGTAACAATTTGACAACAAACAAGAAAAAGAACAAGAAAAGAAAGAGATCAAAGAAGGGAAGAAATTAGGACAAAGAGGAAATCAATATTGAATACAAATATTATTAAAACTTCTCCCCAAATTATTTGTTTCTTCTCCCTTGTCTCCTTTTCTTCCTGTCTCCTTCTCCTCTTTGTTCCCTACATTCTTGTTTCATGCATAGTGTGCTGGATCAGCTCCTATTTCTTTGAATTCTAGCTTTCATTATGAGTTTGCAGAGCCTACCTACCGGTGGGTTACTCTAGCGATAAAGAATATGTTAGTGTATATATAAATTAGTTATTTATACATTCTTTGCTGTAATGTAGCTTGTCATCTTTAAGTGGTGGTGAGTCAAAATACTAGAGAATAGAATTGTCCCACAAATTGTTTCTACTTCAAATGGTCTCTATACTAGTAGAATTTTTTGAATTGAATTCAAGTAAGAATTTTATAGACGCCCACTAAAGACAATTATGCTCAAATATGAGCACAGCTCATGTACAGCACACTATAAAGTTTCACATTGTACCATAATCTGTTAACACCTTAAGCACAACACAAACTTATTTTAGCTACTCTATCCATAGAACATGTTGGTGGAAATAATGAAGGCTAATACATCCAACCAAGCTGGCCAGATGTAGTTTTCGAGTGACAAAATATGTGCGATAACTTTTAATAGACAAATATTGTCTGGATGAAATGTTTTGAGTATTTACAGTGTAATTATGGCTCCAAGGATGCTAGCAACAGCAATGAAATGAGAAATCTTCTTTTAGGAAGAGGCTGTAGTGAATCTCAGCAGCTGTAATCGATCCAGCTTCTAATTGACCAGAGACTTGAGGTCTGATTTTGCCACCTCTTACCTCTGCAAAAACAATGCAACCTGGGGAATCAGTTTGTGTGACCGGTGAAAGATGTCTGGTGTAAGATTAGAGTGTCAACTCAGGGGTGTGCAAATTTCATGTGGGATCTGGCACCATAAAAGGGATTGTGCTGGACAAATATTCACTACTTTTGAGCTATAAGTTAGTGAAACTGGAATTTCATGCAGGGGATAGATTTATGGGATAATGTTCCCAGTGCCATCAATTTACCACGAATTGAAGATGGTGCTTTAGGCAAGGAGAATAGAGGTCAGAAAAGCCATGCAAATTTTTGCAGTTTCTTAAGAGTATGAACTAGAAAAGCACATTAAGGATGTGATGATGCCAAAGATAGGCAGTTGGCATGCTTGCTACTGCTAATTTGAAGCTTCAACCACTAGAAAATGAGCTTATATCAATTTCAGAGCAGAGTTTGACTGGTATGCCATACAGAATGTTGTCTCCGAGATGAGAATACAAAGGATTGTTATTTCTAATATAAAAAGAGTGCAATGGATGGGCAAATGACCCAATTTTACCATAGAAGGAACGTTTGTTAGCTAACCA
>NC_036250.1:3949384-3987006 GCF_002742605.1 Olea europaea var. sylvestris
CGGGCCTGTTTTTTTTTTTTTTTTTGGGGTGGGGTTGGGGGGGGGGGGGGTTGGGGGGGTGGGGGTTGAAGAATTCATAAACAAGGAAGGAAATGCTATTTCTTTAGAAGAAAGAAGGGATTGTAAATAAGAAAAGGCAAGTGTGCTTCTTTGAGATCCAAGTCAATTGCAAAAGAGGAGACATGTGATGAAGCAGCGATAAACTCTAAAGTCCGAAGAAGGGAGAGCTACGAAGAATCAGAGATGAGATGATCACTATTACAGAAATTGCCTATGCAAATATTATGGTTTTTAGTGGAAGAGCCACTTTGCTTGAGGTTGTTAGTTTAGACGAGGGGAAGGATATGCTATAAATTGAACAAGGACAAGAAAGAGAGAGAAAATGATTTTCATACAACCTCTGCAGTGGCACGATTTTGGATAGAGAAGGAATAAAATGCTGAGAGGCGATGACTTAGAAGCGTTTAAAGCACATGCAATATGTAATGTGGCATAACTCACTAAAATGGATAGATAAGGGAAGAAAGGAACTTCAAAAGGTAAATAGCACAAGTTGGAGAAATCATTGGCAGAGGGAGGATGTTGAGATTCACTACTGCCTTTTCCTTCTAGATGTCTCGATGTCACCATCATCATTAACATCATTCATGACATCATGTTAGCGTGGACACTTGCAAGCTTTTAGCCAGACACTTTTCTGATTTTGCACCATGTTGTCTATAGTGGATTTGTTTAGTCTACTATTTGGACTCACCAAAACTCAAAACAAACATCTGGCAAATATTCTGTTATGTATATTTATTATTTCTCCTTTCCAGTGGTCTTGTTTTAAAAACATTCAGGTTTTGTTTAAATCTTTACTTTAGTTTTGATGAAAAAGAACTATGTTCATATATGTTTTTGACTTAATTTTTTTATGTTGGTAGGGTGGAAAATAGGATAATCTACCCTAAGAAATCCAACATCTAAAATCCCCAAATTTAACTTGTTGATAATATTTTCCAGTATTAGATTATAAATGATATTGGATGTAATTAATCCAATAAATAGTTATGATGAATTTTACCAACAAAACTACTGTCCCTATCAAATATTATGCATGTGAGGTGTATATTGATTATGAAACAATTGTTATGCTGCAGTTAGATCACTGACATGATCCAGTTTCTTCTTCGGGTTGATCTCTTTCTGCACTTAATGACTATGATCTAAAGTATTCAGCACCAGGGGCGGACCCACATGGGGTCATGTGGGGTCAAATGACCCCACAAAATTTTGCCCTCTTTTTTTTTAAATCTACTTTGATGCACTCATCGGGATGTCAAATAAAATCAAAAATTGTATTCTTAATATCATTTTGAAATGTTTATGACCTAGTTTTTCACTCATTAATGGCATGCGAAGTGGTCAACTATAGCAAAAGTTATGACATATTAAAGTAGGGCGTTTGAAACTAGTGTTTTCAGAATTTCAATAATATCCTAACTTAAAAATTCGTTTGCAATTATGTGCTATCTGAATCCACAAATCGTCTATATTATGTAAAAGTTTGTTTCGAAAACTACATTGTTTTCATATCGAATGGTCCAAACAGATATCGAAAATAGTTAGATATGTATCAAATGTACGCCTAAAAAAAGATGTCTAACTCGTTTTTTCTTTTAAAAAATTAAATTAATTATTATTTTTGAACGATAAATTTTTCAATATAATTTATATCGTTTCATTCGGAAGTCTTACATGAAATATGACGTAAATTTTCTAGGATCGTTACGGATTAAATGCAATTTGAATTACTTTCGAATTATATTTGCTTTAAATTTGAATTTCATTTACTTCCTGAACTAAACTTGAATTTTATTTCAATTCATTTAATTTCTATATTCAATTTAATTTACTCAATGTTAGCTCAGCATTTGTCAATGAAATGATAAAAAAAACTATACAAGTAGCAAAATTTATTTAATAATATTAATAATGATATAATTATACGACGTTTTCAAAATGTCAAAATACATATAAGCTTATTTTTATTGATATTATGTTGTTTATTAAAAAAATTATTTTTAAAATTTTGACCCCTCAATACTAAAAGTTTGGATCCGCCCCTGCTCAGCACTTCTATCTGACCTATGTGTAAGCTTGTATCTATAGCATCCCAAACAAGACCAACAAGTACTTGATTGGTTTCGACTTTCTTGCTTCGTCATATATGTTGACATGACAGATTGAATAAATAATTCTCTTGGAATTAATTTAGTCATGACTTGTTTGTTAATAACTAACATGGGAGTCATATACTTTACCATTTACGGTTCTCAAATTCTTTTCCATTCTGTTTGAGCACCCATTTTCACTTCTGCTAGAGGGAAATCTTATATATTGACATAGAATTATGGATTGTTCTTTCATAGTTGATCACATTGTTATCGTAGTTAAATAAGTATTAATGTCTAAGTTTTGATGTCGAAAATTTTGCAGCCTGGAACTCTTATTGTGTCATTCTCTGGAGTGGGTGGTAACCTTCAATTGTCTAACATGGTGAGCAGTAAAAGGGGAGAACAAATGATTGTTGGACTGTGAATATTAGACCCTAGCTCCTGATTTGAGACATTATGGGACTAAAAGTTACTGAGCTCATTCATCTAATGAGATGGAATTCTTTGTATCAAGCATCCAGTGCTGCAGGGCCTATGAGGCTGGTACTTGCCTGTTGAACTGACTTTCTATACAGATTCCATTTCTGGGTACTCATGTATTCTTATTTGTTTACTTCCTTCTTCTTTCTCTTGGTAGGCAAATGCATCCTCTTTAGGAACTGTGCAGTTAATTCTCAGTTACCAATATAGTTTGGTCCATAATCTCTATCATTTTGGCCATGCAAGTGAGACATCATTGTATGGTCTTTCCTTTCACTTGATCTCAGTGAATGAGCTAGAATCTAGCCAAACTTTCTTAGAATTATTTAAAGCTAACCAATGCACGTGCACACACCTTTTATTTATTTTTTTCAATTTTAACTCTCAATAATTGGAGTTAAGAACGAAATTTCCTTGAATACATGGCATGAGTGAAGAGGACAGAAAACAAACAATTGAAGTAGTTGCAGCAAAAATCCAGATGTAAGACATCACCTGAGTAATAAGTTAAATTAATGGGTTTCAAGATGTCGATAATTGAGAAGTTCTCACTTTGTGTCTTTGACCTATTCATTAGTGGTGTTATTTAAAAACATTTTTTTCATTCTATCTGCCAATATTATCCTTAGTTCTTATATTCCGGTTAAGCGAAGATCATTTGTTACACAGAACTGTTAGTGATTTTTTTCTTGTTGAATAACATGAGGCTACGTCATAAGTTAGAGGTACATAGATGAGTAATATTGTTCATACTATTTGGCATTCTTTCTGTGTGGCGGGAGGGAAAGAAGCACTTGCATTCTATCATTTATCAGCTCCTCCAGCAACTGTAGTTTTTCGGTTAATTTGATTGCATCTTCTTTTATGCATGTTTATTTGTTAATGTTAGTTGTCAATTGCTTTTGTTGTTTTAGTAATTCTTTTTTCAGTAAAATTTGGCCTATCTCCTACATTCAAATCCAGCAGTACAGTTTGAGAGAATTGCCCCTAATGTTCTAACTTTTCAGGATCTGTTCGAGTTTTTCTGTTCTTCAAATTATTGCTTACCTATAGACTTCTTTCCTAATTAATTCCTCTTGTTTCGATTTTTATTTTTTGCTTCTTTTGTCTTTACAGGCACCCTTTTATACAGAAGGCACAGGTCTTTCTCCTGTTCCATTCGGTCTAGCCTGGCGACAAAATAACAATAATGGCATGTTTAGTTGGATTGAACACAATTAGACTGGAAAATTGATAAATTTTGTTGTACACTTATTTTTCTTCATTAGGCCCTATCTAGTATACCAAATATTGTTTGTTGATGAAAAAAACATAATATTAAGAATATGTGCAATTTTTTCACCTGCAAATTGGATGTCAGGGAGATTCCCGTTTTAATAATTCAATTCCAAACATTTAAATGCAATGCATATGTATTTTGGTGGGAATATTGATTATTTTCCCATCACTTGACATGCATCTTGATGTAGTAATTTGGACATGATTAGACAGGGTAACAATAACTTTTTTCTCTTCTTTAATGAGATGTTCCAAAACATTCCTGTACAATTCACTAATGTTTCATTCTCTTTCATACGTTTCATCCCCACCTATTTTAAAGTAACAATACATGGTGCAACTATCTTTGAAAGAGAAAACTAAGAGACTAGGAATTTTGTAGCTTTCAAATGAGGTCATGGAGACATAACAAATTGGTTTCTAGGGACCCTACAATTTGGTTCATCAATGCAAGTGACATTGACGATAAGTAGTAAATCGCAAAAGGAAAATGAATGAGTGGGTTACAAAAAAGTAAAAATTTGTTTATCCAACTTCGTATAACAAAAGAGTACTAGTAGATTATAAATAAGTTAAAGTTTCTTTGTTATATTGTATAATAAATAAGTATTTAGTATTTTTGAAGCAAATATCTCCATCTCGATTTTGCTAGAGTTTAAATATGTAAGAAAAGAAAAGAAAAGAACTTTATATTTAAGGACAAGTAACGCCAATCCTTTATTGGTATGGTTCAATCCGATTTACTTCTTTAAATATTACTTGGAAACGTTATCAAAATAAGTTTTGTTTGCACAGGACCTGTACAGAATACTCACAAACCATGGAGAGGGTGGGAGAATTTTTTTTTTTTTTTATATATAAATAATCACCCACCCCCAACCCAATGCAAGGGCATGTGAGTGCCCTGTACTGGCCCTGTGAACACGGCCTGTACATGAGGCAAAATTCTATCAAAATAGAGCAATTTTGCTTATTTAGTTACTAATATAAAACTGGAATGATTAAAATTTAGCTACTCATATAAAATCATTTCAAGTCAAGGGACCAGTGGTATTTTCTACCTGTAGATTTTGGAAACTTCAATTCCACCAATAAAAATGAAAATGGAGAGACAATTTCGAAACCTGGATCCAATATATCAAAGTTATATATATAGATCATATGTTAAAATCATGATTGTGTCATATCACTATTTGGGCAAATTAATATTAATTTAATGACTCATGTCATGGGGGCATCATTTGACTTTTTGAATTCTAACTATGATTTTATATATTTATTGTTACTATTACGAAAAGAATGACCGACAGCCATAAAATTTGAACCGAGTCAATAGGATCTCTTAGGTATTATAGTCAATGTTAAACCATTTCTTGAAATCATAGATGGAGACTTCTTTTCATTAATTAATTTATAAATCAATTAGGCAATTGCATGAATTTCTACCGACGAAGTTGTAAGGCACCATGATAATATGGATATTGAGATTACTATTAAATATTTTAATCGTTACCAGTGAGAGTGAGTAAGAAGAGAAGGTTCATCATGCCTTATCATAGGCATTGGATGATGCCATATTTTGACATCATCTAGAAAGAAAATATATGAATAAGTCACTTAGCCAGGCTTAAAAATAGGAAAGAACGAGACATATTGATTTGACAGCACATGATTGGTGTTTTTTGTTTTAATTTTTCAAACTATCCAACAGCATTTCAACACGTGTCTCACCTATTTTTGAACTCGTATGCGTAGCGTAATTGAAAATATTGAGTAAGAATGAAGTTGAAGGAATAACATTTATTTGTAATAATTTAGAAAATTGATTGTTACACTAGGTAAATAATTAGATGAGTAGATAATACATTTCCAATAAATGGAAAACATAAAAGTTCCTTTGAAAATTCATTCTATATTTAATATTTTAGAAATATTTCCGTGCAACTTATATATAATTAAATTTGTGATCCTATAGAATGTTGTATAGTTCAAAACATGGAATTTCCACCCCTTTTTCCCTTCCAAATCGTTCAAAAATGATTTATTTGAAAATGTTAGTCTTCTTTATTTGAAAATAAAGAGTGATTTTTCTAGAAGCATAGGATTTATTGGTTTTCCTTAAATTTGTAATGTAGAATATGTATCTACATTTCTTTTAATATTTTCTTTAGAATTAATATGTACAATAATATATTGAGTGAAATAATTTTTTTCTCACAAAATAAAGTAGTAATTTTATAAAGTATTTAATTTAATGTGATATTTTTATATGAAAAACAATTATAGTCATTGAGAAAATAATGAAACGACAGCAGAAAGTGAAGCTTGGAAAAGATGTGCATGTGCGTGGGGAACGATTCATCTTTTATATGTACTCCTTTCATTGGTTGAACATGAAATGAATAATTCTTCTTGAAACCATTAAAAGCAGAATCCATGGTGACCAATGAAAATTCTAGAAAAATTAATTTTACCAACAATTTATTATTATTATTTAACACTACAATCCTTTTCAGAAAATACGAAAATATTTTTATTAATTAAGATATTTAAAAAGAATTATTGAATGTGTATGTGCAGTTTATAGTTTCGAAATATTACCAAAGACTCTATTTTATGAACCGACAAAGTTCCTTCCTACATATCTTTAAAAGACGTACATAGACATGTCGACTTAGGTAACCTCTAATTGAACTATCCTTTAAAAAGAAAAAGAGTATAGGGTTGTCATTGTCTAGTCTTCTTTTAAATAAAAAGTTACAAAATGTTAAATCATGAGCTAAAGAAACCGTGTTGTTGCATGTTAGTGGACATGCATTTTTCTTTTAACTATATATAAAAATAAAATTTAATTTATTATATTTGTGGAGGAATTGAACATTTCTTTTAAGAAATATCTTCAATTCATGATAGGTAAGAGTTATATTTTCCAACGTTAACGTCCTTGATTAAGCCTACAATGCTTAACAATTCAACTTGGCGTTGCCACGTCGGTGGTGAGCATAATTTATCTTATCCATAGGCTATTTGTACATCTTCTTTTACCACTTGTTTGATAAATGGACGATATCACAATTTATACTGCTTGGATTAAATGTGTAAGATATGAAGGATGGAGGAAGATTATACCAATTATAAATTCGATAAATTAAGGTGTAAAATAAGATGTACATGTAGCAAGATTGTATCCACAGTTGGCAGGAGATTATTTTTAACTTTCTTATAACCCTAAATTTTGAAGAGGATGTCTCACCTAGCCCCATCCCATCCCACCACACCATACCCTTTTTTTCTTTCTCCTTGAAAATAAACTTCCTCGTTATCAATGTGGATGTTGACTGTTCAAGTTCTATGCTTTGGTTTCTTCTTTGTTGTTTCTTCAAGGTACCGACAGATCTGCCTAATATTATTTATATTTTATTTTTAGAATTTATTGAAAGAGTTTTGGTTTCATTTAAGAGAAGTTGGATTAAAATCTAGGTTCACTAAAAACCAAGATTTTGCTTAATTTATGTACAAGTTGATATATACACAGAATCTTCACTTATTAATTATTATCCTTCCAAACAAAGAAAAAATGATATCTTCACTAAAGCACAATTTAATTATGTAAATTCCCAATATAAAATTAGAACATCTAAGTCAAAGCAAAAGAAAATAAAGAATTGAAGACAAGCCAAAAGACACTAGAAAATCGCTGGCATTTGCAAAGTAATATATGATTGGAATACTTCAAAGATTTCATATAAAAAAATGAAAAATTATTATTAGAATATCTCAAGATAATTCATTTTAAAAAATCTGACGTGACATTTGCCATAATAATAAGATTTCTTTTTTATTTTCTTCATTTATTTCAAATTTCTAAACCTTCGTAATCTCGTAATAAATTATATGCTNATTATCTTCAAGAATCGAATGAAAATGGAGGTTTTAACAGATCATAAGGTGCCCAAAGTGCATCTAATGGACATGGCCGGCTCGCATCAAGCCTTGCCCATGGCTTACCTTTCCCACTCCAATGCAGTAGACTCACTGGCCCCGGATGTAAATCCCGGCAAAGCCCTCGAAAATTATCCCCTCCAAGACCATGCTGATTCCATCTGTGATCTACAGGAGCTATATTACCAGCAAAAACTAGCAAAAATGGTGGTAATGATCCCAAATTATATATCCTCATTCTCTTCTGCAACTCCATCCATTCCTCAATCTTTTTCGTGTAGTCCCCATCCCGCCACCGGTCAAGATCGATCACCATTACTCCAGTGTTGAAATAACAAGCTTTTCGGTTGGCGAAGGTTAAGGAAAGAGAAGGGTTTGACCAGAAAGTGGGAGTAAAATAGGAGGTGAAGTTGGCATTGCAGTATTCTGGTGCTGCTAAAACTTTGTCATCACCAAGTGGGATGGCTGCTAATTTAGCAATGTCATCAACTAGTACTAAATCTGAGTCCAAATACACAACTTTCCTCACACAGAGTGGCAAAAGATTTGCCAAGTAGCTGCGGGCGTAGTTGAGAGGGCAATCGAGGGCAGAGCGAATGGAGGTGGAGATTAGGCCTGCCACGGAAGTGTCATGGAAGCGGTAGATTTGGAACTTCAGGTACGGGAACGAGGTGGCGATGGTCGTTTGGAGGCGGGATGCGCTGGCCGAGGCTGATGCGACGAAGTGGAAGAAAACATTTTGTGGGCATGATGTGTGTTGGAGAGTAGACAAGATTGCTGCCATTGAGCCTCGGATGTATGTAACATCGAGGGTCATTGCCACATGGACAACCTCATCCGAGCATATATAGTTATTACTGTTTTTGTCATCGTTGGAATCATCATCGTTAGAGAGATTGTTAATTGAAGGGCACTCGGGGGCATTGTAGAATTTGGGGGCTTCTCCAAATTGTTGTGGAATTGTAGTTCTAACATTTTCTTTTGCTAGAGAGAAGAATATGTTGAAAGAAAGAAACAATAAAACGTGGACTGCTTGTTTAGGCTTCATGTGGAGGAGTTTAGAATTGGAAAAGAGAGATATCGAGTGGATTTATTTTGGGTTTGGTGGTTGGGATGGGGTGGGGGTAACAGGGTGTAAATTGAATTTGAAGTTAAACTAAAGGGACAGTCTTATTTGTATAGCTGTATGGTTGGCCGGGCTGCAGAGACCAGAAGGTGCCAAGTCATAGAATTTCGAACAGAACTTCTTTGGTTTCACACGTTGTTCTAGACTGCTCATTAATTGTATATTTATTAATTTATTGGAACTTTTATTTACCATAGTCTTCTTATTAATTTTTACTCTAAGACCATAGAAAGATTGCTCGCTTCAAAGAAAACTCTTCTAGATTTTGTGCCAGCCAAGTCCACTCAATTCGGCATAATTACAATAGAAGCAAGGAGAAGTCAAATGCAGACCCTTAGGATTTTTCTGAACGAATAGGGCCACATAGACCCTATCCGTGTAGCACGGCCCTAATTTGTAATATACCATCTAATGGAAGAGGTGTCTGAAAGTAGTCCATGTAAAGCTTGTAGTTCAGCTGATTTATTCCAATTCATAAACTTCATTTTTAACGTTGGAAGAGGCTTTCGAAGATCACTTATACTTCAACAAGTCAAGGTGTCCTAAAGAGTAAGTGAACTCCCTATTTAGACATATGGTATGAATGCGGTTCTTTGCCCCACTTATTTTTGAACGAATAATCAACTTTGGCTTAACTTATTTTCTTTTCTCTTGTTTAATACTATAATCTACTTAATTTACAAAAGGAAAGTATTAAAAGCAAGCACTTGCATGGCGCATATTAAAGTTTTTAGCTTTTTAAAAGTGATGACAGTGGTACATTGGGGACCAAATTTCGGTGCTCCATGGCAGAAATAGTTTAGAAGGCCCTCTAAATGTACGAGATTTGAATTCAACAATTAATCCATAGCTCATAAATTTACTATAAAAAGTAGTGTGAATTATTGAAAAAGATAATTGAAATAGCAAAAGTCGATAGGATAGAACTCTAGTCCGAGGTTGAGTTGCTCATTCCTCACAGAGGGATGTGACACACAACAAAGATATTATTATTTACGAACATATTTCCTATATATGCTTTATTTTATTGATAAATTGGTAACTAAGTCTCTATGAACGTGACAATAGACAAAGTTGACAATCATAATATTTTAAAAAATGTCTATTATTAGTTCATAGAAATCTATTGGTCATGTTGTAGATTTGTCCATCAATAATTACACATCTTCTCATAGTGAAACACGTTGAAATTAGCTTACTTAATGAATTAGATCTACGAGAATGTAGAGTTTCAATTATAATCACACGAATAATTGAATTATTTTCAAGTAAAACTCAAACTGATAAATTCTATTTTTCAAATGAATACTGATGTTCGACGAATTCTATTCACCATTCACCACCAACTATTCACTGTTCAAGTGTGTGTAAATTTTTCTATGACCAAATTGCAAGGTTGTTGGTACCTCTTTTTCATAAAATTGATATTTCTCCCATATACACTCCTCGAAAATAATGGTTTAGCAACCAGATCTCCATTTCTTCTAAAAGAGGAAATAGGGTTTTATTATTTATTAATTCTTAAGAACTATGAATTTCCAAATTTAACTTCTCAGGACATAAAGTTACAAAACGAGACAATTCAACAATAATTTAATACAATTTAATACTTTTCTTTTTCATAGTTCGGATGCGTGCGTATATTGAAGTATTTAAATAGAATATTAATGTTAACTTATACTAATGTTTTAATATAAAAATTTGAGAAGTATCGAACAAATTAAGCTTTAATATAAAGAAGAAACGTATACGCAATGTTTGTTTATTATGTAATTTAAGTCTCGTCTAGCCTAATGTGCGCATTTTTCTTTCTTCTTTTCAACCACACATTCTTTATTAAAATAATATTACACGTAAATCAAAAAAAATTTCTTATTTTTCAACCACACATTTCGCATCAATTTACTATTCAAAAATGCATTTTTACATAAAAATGTCTCTCAAACACCCTCATATTGTAAATAGACCGTTATATTTTCCCCAATTTATGAACCTTCAACCTATTGCCATGGCTTACAAATTTCTCTGAAATAGACCAAAGCCAGTCCGGAAACAGATATCCCATAGCGTCCTCCAAAACACAAAATCCTACAAAGATAATCTGATGCTAAGTTTAGATATATTTTTCCATAATCATGTTGTCAGCAACTATTTTGTGGTATCCTCCAAATGAATATTATCCGTATGGGCATCTATTTCTGGTAAATTCGTAAAGCTGCCCTACTAAAAGAGTATGGGAGGGCTATGTAGATAAGATTCGAGGATACATAAATTTCAATAGAAACTGAAATGGAGTCATCAAGTCAAATGTCAACTTATTCAATCATAACCTTGTACCCATGCCAGATTCATCTTCCATGAATTACCCAGTACTTGATACATTTGAGCCACAATAATATAAGAACAAGAATGAAAAATATAGTTGTTACGAACTCCACAAAAGAGATATATTTTCAAATATGGTGACTTGATGTGATGAATAACAATCATATTTTTCATTTTAATGTGTAAATAATGAAAAACAAACAGAGGCTTAGATTATGATTCAAGTTCATTGCACGAGTTCAAGACAGAACGTTGAATGAAAAAGTCATCAGTCCGTGTGGGGTCACAAATGAACCAAAAGGATCCCACCCACCAAGACTCACCAAGAATATAATGCTCTTTTTTTCTTTTTCTTTTTTTAAATTTATTTACAAGGAGAACCCATAGTCTAAAAAAAATTTATGTAGGTTTAAAAGAAAAAATTTAATGAAATGTCTCAGTGATATTCGATTTTGTCTTGTTATTCTGTGCATGGTATATGACAAAAAAGATCTCCTATCCATAATGAGCACAGGAAATATAGTTCCCATATATATTTTAGACCTCATGGTGATGCGGCAACATGTGACCGGTGGGCAAGGTATCGGTTCTGTGGCATATGATATTAAATAGTTTACGAGCAAAATTTGACGACGCCAATTTATGAAATTGAACTAAGAAGAATAAGTATGATAATTGAGTAATGAATCATTCTTGAAGCTAGTAATTAAACAAGTCAATATATTCAACACATTAATTACCAAGATAATTCTGTTACCTAAAATGAGTTAGGTAGAATTAACAAAAACCTTGTATTTTGAAGCTTCCAAGCTGCATAACGCTGCAATATAGCACGTGGGGGTGTCAACTCAACAACAATCTGGTTATGCAGTCTCAAAGAACTTAACAGGAGAATCTTTTTTAACATCTTTTAAGTCAGTAGAGTACTGAAGTTCTACAAAAATGCTAATTATCGTATGAAAAAGCAATAGTGAATTGGCAACAAGAATTTCAACCGGGATCCAATGAAACTGAATATGTAGGATTATACTCACATTCTACCATCTATAAACATGCGGTGCAAAGCGATTCAATGATCCGAAGCTAAGTCATTGCAGTTCAGGAAAATTGTAGGAATTGTGTCTGGATAGTTTATGCACAAATATATTCTCCAGGACCAAACAGAAAGAAGCAAAAGAAGAAACAGAGAGGGCACAAACTCAACATAACAACTTAATCAACGCTTTACATTCTGGTAAAAATGAACTCGTCTAGCTCTATTTTCTTGGACAAACAATCCATGTGCCACGTAGCCAATTATGCCTACCTTTGATTCTGAACATGGTAACATGGTACACAAACTTTATTTCATTACTACAAATCATTCATTTATTATCTTCTAGACTTGATTTATGAATTGAACAAGCTATATATAAGAAGAAAAGTGCTGATGGGATAAACCCTCAGGTTCAGAGTAGCTGCATCCAGAGTTTCCACATACGCAACTCAGGAAACCCGATGCAAATGTGAAAATATACTATATATAGAGGGTTACAGGATGAACTAAACCAGAGAAATCTCCATATTAGATCAACAATACAGAAATTTTTCTTTTCCTTGTTCTTTAATTATTCGACCCCATAGGTCAGCCAATTGATATATCAACCTAAGAATGGCCACTCAACCAGCTTGCATAGTTTAGCCTCAGAAAATGTACCTCAGCAAGGTCCATATATGAAACTACATTACATGTATCTTTCCAGAGTAAAGGGTATACATATTTTGGCAAACAAATAAACATTTTGCACAGTTCAACAAAACACTTAAGAGTGCACTGGGCAGGGAAGTAAAAAAATGTAACTGATGTGTTTCATGTTTGTTTGCAGGTTAGACTTTTCGTTTTGATATATTTTTTTCATTTCATTATGGATTTTTCAAGATAGTACATATATAGTTGATATGAGCATATTTTTGTTCTTTTGAGTTCTTCTCGAAGCTTACACCTCAAAGCATCTTGAGCCTTACATCTTGCCTCACAAAGATAAAATGCAGGAAAACACGAGAGGACGGATTGCAAGGACAGGGATTCAAAAAGTGACACAAGTTACCAACCATGGATACCTTACAGTTAAAAGTGATGCAACTACAAATGATACTACAGAAACAGACGTCTAAATTAAAAAAAGTCGAAAGTACAAGAGCGGAGGAAAGGCACACAAGTGCACTATCAAATATACAAGGAAACCATATAATCCTGGAAACTGGACGGCAAATCAAGTTACAATGATAAATTTACCTCAACTCCAAATTAGAGTCACGAGCACACTCAAACCAATCACCAAAAGGAGAAATTTCAGGGTAGAATCTGCCTGCTGCTGCTGATTTCCACGATGCGGGAATCCATGAGCATGTCCACCATGAAAGGAATTCGGATACCCAAAGGGAAAACCAGGACTGGCTCCATACATGTTGGCATCAGGAAATCCATGAACCTGAATGTTAAAAAATGAGGGGAATAGACCACCAAGGGCCGCAGATAATGTGAAGTTCCCAAATCTCGCAGTAGCCATAGGTGCAATCCCCCCAAATGGTCCAAAGCCCCCCATAACTCCAAACCCTTGTTGTGCAAAACCATTAACGTTAGGATCCGGCGGAGGAGCTGTCTCAGGCCTCTGTCCCGTTGGCCGGTGTGGAATCTCCATCCCAGGAATTGACTTAGACCGAGGGTCAGTTGAGTTCTTACCTCGGCCATATAGAGGGACTAATTTCTCCTCTTCAATAAGAGCCTTACAAACCGGACATTCTTGGGACCGAGAGTGAATGTGAAGCCATTTATAAAGGCAAGGCCAGCAAAAGAGGTGACCGCAGAGTGTGACAATGGGGTCTTGTGCTAAATCAAAGCAAATATTGCACTCAAAATTCCCAGCATCGCTGTTGTTATTGTTATTGTTATTGCTAGAGAAAGAAGGGCTGGGGCGGTGCCTGCTTGTCGATTCCCCAAACCCACTCTCCATCTTTCAACCCCAAAACACTCAAATATCCTATCAAAATGTAAATTATAAATCAGAAAAGAAACAAAACCAACAGATATCTACAAAAAAAAAAAAAAAAAAAAAAAAAAAAAAAAAAAAAAAAAAAAAACACCTTTATGCAATATAAACACCGACATCAACAAACCCTCTCGACAAATTACATAACTTTTTAACACCCAAAATTATCTTCAAACAATATTCTATTTTCTAAGAAGTCAACTCAATATTGCAACTAATTCAACACAATATCAAATTAGGGGTTTATTAAAAAAAATAAAAATGAAGCCGGATTATAGTACCATTAATCGAATTCAATACAAACATAGCAGGATCTGGCGTAATCAAGAATATTAAGCATGTCAAAAGAAAACAAAGATTAAAAACGCAAAAGCAAGAAAAAATTACAGAGAGAAAGGGAGAGGATTAACCTTGGTACCAAAAGAGGTTGGCAATAGAGGGATCGAAAGAGAATTAAAAAGACGAAGTTAAAAAGACGAAATTGGGACCATTACTATTGTTTAGTATTATGGAATAACCACGAGACTTTTATTGGAAGTTTCTGTGAAAATAAGGTAGTAGAAATGTCATGTATCCAGCTGGCGAATTATTATTGGATATCTCCATCTTAAATTTCGAGATTTGACAAATAGTTAAATGTTGATAAATTTCTAGTCACCGTCATACGCTTACGCAAAGAATAAAGGTCACCTCACCGGCCTCTATACTTGAATTTTTCACAATTACCAGCAAGAAAAATAAAAGGGAAAAATTAGAGGGGAAAAAACAAATTTTGTGCCATCCATGGCTATCTTAAGTCGTCCTCTTGCTGTTATCTCTGTTCTGTCACCTACATACCGTTTTGAAATTCCATCTTGAATTCACTAATTTGTTATTTCGACCATTGCTTGTTGAAAAACAATTGAGAGAACGGAACATAAATATCAAATACCAAATTGAGGACGAACTTGAACCGAGAAGTTCATTAGAAATGGGAGAAACATGGAAATGAAGGCTTGAATATATGTGATGCTAACAAAAATTCGTACCTAAAAAATCCCGAACTTGACGACAAAATATGAGCACGAATAGAATCTTTAGTTCCTAAAACAAAGGCGTCGAATTGTGTCGTCGTCGTCCATCTGATACTTAAATTAGATGGAGAATTTATAAGTGAAACTATAACCTGTGTACCTAAATAATGAATTAAGGTCCCATATTTATAGATATATGCAAGACAATCGTAGTAGATTTAGGTTATTTGATGCATTATTTGTTTCAGAGTTATGGAAGGTGTTAAAGTTCTATTATGATAGGACAAAAAAGGTCTAGCAGAACTCAACTTTATCGGAGTAGGATAAGCCTTAACTTATGAAAGTAGAGCCCTAATGGGAAATTTAGAGGCTGTTTGGAAGTGATTTTGAGAATTGATTTTTGACCGTTAGAAGAAAAGTGGGGTCCACCCGTGAGAGAAGAAGTCAAATATGACGATTGAAATACTGAAATAACGGTCAAAAAATTAATTTTTTTGGTGAAAAAATGGAGCTCAAACAGGCCGTTAGTGTACATACATGTTGGAAATTTAGTCCTAATGAAAGTTGAAAAACGAAAAATGTCTTTAATTTGGGAAAAATGGTATTTTCTTCATTACTACATATTACCTATCTATACAATTATTCATATAGAAAATTATGTTCGTGTAATTAATTATTTTCCATTAAACAATTTTAATCTCCAACTTTAATCAAGAATTTTGATCTTTTTGAATTGCTTCTAACCCTTGAAGTTACTTTAATATTCTCTAACAAGTGTGCATCAAGGTCTGATCAAGAACCTCAACAAAAACTAATATCTGACCAAGAATCACCAACAAAGGCCTACTCAAGAACTCAGTACTCATTAGTTTCCAGAAATTGAACTCTTATTGAGGAAATTAATTCTCGAATACACTTAAAGAATTGATATTTTTTGTCCAAGATGTACTTGATTATTGTAGTATCTTCAAAACTTAAAACTGAAGTTTCAAGTCAGCTATAATTCTTTCAAGTATTCGGTCAAACTTTTAACTTTTTATTTTAATCAAAATTCCGATTTGGCCATCTGATCAACCAGATTACTTTGATCAAACTTTGACTAGGTAAATAAGTACTTGGACTTTTTCAAAGCTACTAAAGTGGTCCAATAAGACATATATAAATCACAATATTTAATAATAACTAAACACAGACTATTTGATCCAATCTATTAAGTTCGATTATTAGTCTGAGCTTATTCCACTATAGACCAAAAATTGAACTATTGAAATATATAAAATAACAAAAAGCTACCTGTAATTAAATTTTCTTGACTTGTTATCTTAGTTTATTGAAAAAAGTTCCATACATAGGTCCATTGCACAGGGCCTATACAGGAGCTATCACATAGGGGTGGACCCTACATGTGGACCTCATGTGTGGGGTCCACCTCCATGTTTGTGTTCCTGTACAGGCCCTGTGCAAGTTGCACAGCTCTAATATATTATCTTTGTCAGACATGAAATAATTAGGGTTGAGCTAAATTGAGTGTTTTATTTTCTTTGCTCTTCTAAAGTAATTGAATACTGAGTGCAAAGAGCTCTGTCTTGGTTCTCTTCTCTGACTATAGGCTAGCGCTCTCTTATTTGCTTTGTCTATCGAGCCGTCACAGAGAAAGGAAAGAAATCTAAATCGAAGATAGAAAGAACAAAATCAAGAGTCGACACCGCTTCAATTTCCAATCGTCGAATTTTCCTCTTCTTCGATTTAAAGAGAGATGTCTTCTCAGTAACTCATGTAATGTCGTCCTATATTACGTATGAGGTGATTGATCTCTATGGTTCTCTCCGATCTCCTTTCTAGATTTTTTTCTAAGAGTAAAAATGAGAAATTTTTCATTTGCCAATAAATTGGATCGATCTCGATTCGATCAATAATGGAATTCTTGGCTAGAGAAAGATTTCGTCACATGTATGCCAACTAGCCAACTGGTCAAAGAATGCTCAATCCCAATTGTCTCCCTCGGAGCGCATAATAATTATATTCTCACTTAACATTAAAAAATTCTATTTTTTATAATAACAAAATAACTTAGTGACGATAATGTACAGATAAATTACTAACAATTGGGATAGTTAGAAGTTGATAGTTCGTTCATAAAAAATGGATAAGAGGAATGAGATATTATTATACTTAATGAGCATTGAGGTTTATATAATCAATAATGACTTGAACAATGGGTTGTTTCACAAAGATCTTGATTAAAAAAAAAAATTATCAAATTTTGATAAAAGTTGATGAAATACGAGTTAAATAGTTAATAAAAGTTGTGGGTATCATGAAATATGTTATTTAGATTAGTTGTTGACTTTGACATCAATATTTTAAACCATTCCAAATCAGCGCAAAATTTGTAACCTAAACAAGTTGAGCAAAATATTTGCATGAAAATTATAACCATGAAAAAAAAATCCTTGTATGGTCTTTATATTAAGGATTAATCTATTTTGATAGAAGAATAATGACCAAAAGGTTGACAGATGTATATGTGGTAGTAGATAAATTGATGAAAAAGTTAACTGTGTTTTAAACTATTTAATGATAGAATGTCATATAATATTATGTCAACCATTATGTCACCGTAGCATGATTCTTGTGTTAATAGCAAATGTTGGTTTGAATGGAAAGATAGCAAAGAGAATGAAACTCCTAGACACATACAACCACATTGTCATCTTTTATTTAATCACTACTAATTACAGGCTCATTTGACATGATTTTATTTTTGCTTTTACTTCCTGTAAAAGAACTTTCTAGGAAGATGTCTTAATTTTTGTTTAGAAACCAAGCCCTTGTTTGACAACCATTCTTACAAAACTCTTTTTTCTCATAATTATTTTTAACGACATATTCCTACAACAAAATATTTCTCATGTAGACCAAAACTTTTTTCTACATTTTAATCATGCATTCTTCAAAAATTTACTATTAAAAACTCATTCTTTCCAAAAAATTGATTGTCAAACAAGAACTAATTTGTAAGAGAACTTCTTATTTCAAAAGTAATTTTAAAGAAAACGACATTGAACCAATTTTCTTTAAAAGTTTTTGTAATTAAAATGAAACGCTCTCATAAAAGTACAAAAAACTCCTTTTGACTCTCAAATGTCGGTTAAACGATCCCTTCATGTAATTTTTTAAGGTTTTTTCTCACACGCCGTGATTAAAAATTAAAAACATTTAGGGTGTGTTTAGTACATTGTATTAGATTATAGATGGGAGAATTAAGAGCGATTAGATTAAGGGGACTTAATTGTTTTATGCCTCTCAGCGAACTTTTTAAACAAAAACTGTTATTAAAAATGAAAATGCACTAATAAATAGAAGATTGAAGATAAGAATGCTTCAAAAAACATTAAGTACATAAGGGCTATTGATTGTTTGATTTTCCCACAAATGAACGATATCGCAAACATGTAATACAATGATGAATAAAGTATTGTTTCCACGAGAATTATATACTTAATCCTTGATCAATTAATTTCAACTTTCATCGAATGGCAAATTTTGTTGAAGAATTTATACTAAATTAACTAATTAAACTATCCTATTGAGCAATTTATAAAACTTCTATAAATTTCGATGTGATATGATTAAGATCTTAAATTCTCATTATTAGTCAATTTCAATTCAAATCAATAACATGACAATAAGTGCACATTCTTATTGATCAATGTTCGCAAGTTAATTAAAAGCATATCTCGTTATCAATTAAATATATCATCTCATATGAACTTCTTATATTTCTATGAAAGATGCGAACATGAAATCATGCATTAAAAATATTAGAACATCTATAAAAATTATACAAAGCATAACGGTGTATCTCTATCCCCTATCAAATTTTACAATAATTATTATAAAATACTATCTATCCTATTGTTTTCTATCGAAATCAATAAAATTCACAATCAATCCAATTGGTAATCAAGTACTTGAAAAGCCATTAAATCCTATAACAATCATCAAAAAATAAACACATATTGGAAGTTAAATTATTGAATTTATATTAAAAACTTCATAATAAAAATTGATCAATGTTTTAGTAATTAGAAAATTAGCCTACCATAAAAAATTACAAGAAAACATACTTAATTTCTAAACATCACCTGAATTTTGATTAACTGAAGAAGAATATGATGAATTTTTGAAATTTTAAATCTTTTCAATGGTCTCTTGATGAATTGTAGTTGTGCCTTTCCTTCGTTACCCAAAACCAAGCATTGATCTCCAATTTATGAATATCTTGCAATTACCTCTTGATTTGCTCAGAAGTGTTGATTTTGATCTTTCTTTGATGTAATAAATTATGAATCTAGGTGTATGAAAGATGTATGAAAGGACCCCCTACTGTATTATGCTATTATGTATTTATGTGAGTCAAAAATTAGTTGAAAAGAGCTCCAATCAAATAAGGAAAGTTGCATTCGCACGTGCATATTTTTGTCTCTGTACAATCTTTAGTATTTTATCTTAACTTTCTCTTCTGATATCCAATTGATGTGATTCAAAATGCGTTGAGAATTAACTCAAAGGAATATAACTTTGCTAGAATAGAATTACTCTAATTCGAACGTTTATTATACCAAAAATGGGTCTCAATTTTCAGCTAAAATTTTGGAAAATAACTTACGAGATTGAAAATTGATTTGTGATACTTTGATCATATTTCATTTTTCTTTTCTTCTAATTGTATCCAATTGATCCTAGCAATCTCCAATTATGATTTTGTGGTTCGAATCAATTATTAGATATTTGTAATTTGGTTCTCGAACTTTGAACTTTGCCCTTTCATCGTTTTTCACTCATTTCTTTTAATTTCACGTCCGATCATTGAATTCCTCCTAATAAACGAAATATACGCAAGATTAGGCATTTATTTATCAGAAAAATGATGAAATGTCAATAAATTAAAGCCCATATAAGTATAAAAAATACACTTATTTGCTACAATATTAAAGATTGAGGACCTTTGTCATCTTATAAATAGGCAACTTTCTATTTTAACTTCCATGAATCCCCATAAACCACTCCCACCTCAACACAAATTTGTGTGTTTTCTCTCCCAAAGTGCTAATTGCGACTAGAAAAAACTCTTTCCCTGTTCTTTATAGGTAAATCTAATGAAGAACTCTTCTTGTGTTAGTCAATTCTTCAGTTTTTTTTTTCCCTTTTTTTTTTTAGAAAATTAATCTTTTTTTTTTCCCCTCAAACTTTGTAAATTTCTGTAAGAAAATGAAGATTTATTGTTCAAAAAAATTGAATTTGATATCATATTCGCAAGAACCACAATTGTTTCAGCCACATTGGTTATGCTTTAAAACAGTTGCAATCACACAATATGCCTGGGGACACTCTCCGGCAATGGCGCCGCCATCCTTGTCAACGGTGGCTTCCCATTAGCCCCTAGAGTAACCATCGAACTCACCGGCCCACCAGGTTGGTCTAGCAGTTTCTGGGCCCAAGGAATTACAAGTAAATATTGTGAGAATTTTTATGAAACTTTAAAACTGGAAAATCTAAATTCTTTTATTGTCAAAATCCTCCAGTCAAATCAATAAGAAAATTATTAGATGCGAAACATACGTTAATTTATTAGAATGATTCTTCATTAGTAGATCTTGATTCCTGATCTTAAATTTTGACGATTAATTGCAATCTCTTTCATATTTGGCTTTTTAATCATTAATATTGAATATTGCCCCTATTGATTCTTGAATTTTTGTTTTTGAATTTGACCTCTTGTTTTATAATCTTGATTGCTTCAATATCTTCTTCTTGATTATTAATCTTAATTATGAGTTTTGGATCTTCCTCTTCAATATATTTTCTCTTGTATTCATGTGTTGATGAAATAATACAAAGAATGAGAATCACAAATGAATTGGGGACCATGACCCTATATATAGTTTTCATATATATTTTACTCATCGTGAAATATGAATATAAAGGAATCTGATATCTACATATATTTAAGCCTATACTTTATTTAGATGTCCAAAGCTGATAACTTTATTTTTTTATTAAATCACTTTAATTGGATTTAATCTTAAGATAACATTTATACACAATTAATTATATATATTGACCTACATGACAAATTAAAACACAACAATCTTCCACTTGGGCCATATATGTTACATTATAACTTTATGACATCAAAAACTTTTGCTATCATAACCAAAAGCATCTCCGAACATTATCATCCATTGATTATATCAATATAGGATCAAATCGGTCTTTGTTGCAAGTTTTATAACTAAACCCATTAATGGTCACATATATCAACTCAATCAAATGATATAATCAAGTATGGATGTGTAACATGAAAATTACACGTAATGTGATCTAAGCATGCATATTTACAACTGGTCCTACCTTATATATTAATAAGATCAAACTAAAAACTTTAACCAAAGTGAAACTAAACTGAACCTGAATATATATGGATAAAAATGTACCTATAGCTGACAACATACAAATACAAAATTCCACTAAACTATCACATCATCAAAAGATGCAATACCCATATGAGCAGTATGCTCATGAACAACTTGGGTGGTAGTTCTTTAGTAACAGATCCATAATCACAAAGTTTGTCCCAGTATGCTTTATAGAAACTTGACTCCTCTAAATTTTTCTTTAACAACTATGAACTTAATACCTATAAACTTTGACATTATCAAATTTCTGTTGGAATACAAGACTGCTATCATTACAAAATAACTTAGTAGTCTTTCAATTTTCATACAAAATATACAGCCTAGTGATAAAAGTCCATAGTTATATTTCATGATCAAAATTTGAATATCTAATGATCTCCAATTGGCCTGATTTACTATATTTGATTATGTAATCCTTAGTTCTCTACAGATACCGAATAAATCACTTGGCTGCTTTCCAAATATACATCCCAGAGTTACTTAAGTATCTGCCCAGCATTCCAACGATAAATGCTATATCCGGATGTGTGCAAATCGAAGCATACATTAAACTCCAAACTGTTGAAGCACATGGGGGGTTTTTTGTATTTCTTTTTCTTTAAGTTTATCCTTGGGGCATTGATTGAGACTAAACTTATCTCTATTAACAATAGGGATATCACCTGGTTTACATCCTTGCATCCCAATTTTTTTAAAACCTTATTGATATAGCTCTTTTGTAATAGTTCAAAAATGCCTCGAGAACGATTCCATTGTATCTATATCCTTAAAACAAAAGAGATATCACCAAAATCTTTCACTTCAAAATTTCATGACAGAAATTTCCTCATTTTAAATATCCACTTACAACTAAGAAGCTTTGCACCTTCAGGCCATGGAATGAGTTCACAAACGTCATGGCTTTTAATAGACTTTATCTCTTTATTCATGGCATCAATCTACTCTTGAAAATTGTTCCTTTACATATGAAAGTTGCTTGATTAGATTTTCTTTCATCTATCTAATGACATCCTCATGTTTTTGGAGAAAGGCTATAAAATCATCCAAAATTAAATTTCTTCTTTCTCTACTAGATTTCCTTAATAGCATTTATTATTGAGGTTGTTGAGTTTGTCTGAAACAATTTCTTGATTGTGTATAGGGAATTTTGTAATATTGTCTTTATCCGAAATTGCTTCTTGAATAAGAGCTGGGACAAAAATTTATCCTTGAACCTGATCATTGTCAATTGTAACAGAAGAAATATATACATATTCTTCCTTCAAGATAAAATCCTTAACATTAAAACATTATCTTCCCAGAAAACTCCACATTCTCAAAGAATTGGACATTTCCCTATCCAAAAATTAACCTGATAGCGGGATCTAAAAAGATTTGTAACCCCTTGACCTCTCAAAGTATCAAATAAATTAGTAACTAACAATTTTAAATTTTAGTTTATTTTCTGATGGCCTATAAGACCTTGCCTTAGTTGGACAACCCCAAATATACAAGTACTTTAAATTAGGCTTTTTGCCTATCCCAAAAATCATTAGGAATTTTGATAGTTGCTTTACTTAAAATTTTATTGAGAATTTAAGCTACAATCTTTACTGCTTCTTTCTAGAAAGATTCTGGTGTACTATGGGATGATTCCACATACTTCTAGGAATTTAGCAAAAAGTCCTTGAAGGTGTTCTACTAATCCGTCATATTTGTTATAGTACTTAACCACTGTAATCGTATCTGATTTGTTTCATTCGTTTGCTAAGTTGATTTTCAACCTCAGCTTTGGAAGCCATAAACATGACCAGTGATTAAAACTTTTTTCATGGATAAGATATAGGTAGCTATAACAAGAAAATTGTCTACAAACGTAATTAATAATTGTTAACCATTCTAAGAAACCGAAGGGAATGGTTCACAGATATCCATATGAATTAGTTCTAAGACGTTCAAAGTCTTATGAGCACATAATCTCCTTGTGTTCGTATGTTTTCCCTTAACGTAATTAATATAAATACTTAAGTTTAAAAAATTAAGGAAATCGACAATTCCTTTGGATATGAGCTTTTTCATTCTCTTTTGAGAAATATGGCTAAAATGTTTGTGCCATAACGAAGCAGATTTTTCATTGATTAATTTACATGTAATACCACATGAAATCACATGCAGTGTATCTTTATAAGAGGCAACCGTATTAAAAAAAAAGTGTTATCATAACTAGATAAAGAACTGATATCCATAATATTTGAATTAAGGAAAAGTCTACATCGATTATTTTCAAATGAACAAGAGTAGCCAAATTTGTCCAATGTAGAAATAGAAATCAAATTTCATCTAAAATACACTACCAAAAATATCTCTTTCAAATTTGAATAATTACCGGTCTTTAATAATATTAACTTGGTAATATGTTAATTCTTTCGATATACATATTCATCATAATGAGGATGCTTCTTTTTCTCTACTTTTTGTTTGTATGGATATTAATTCCAAGTACCATGCTACATGTACATAGTTTTTTACGTACTATTAACAACATGGGGTGGGGGACCACAGTTCGAATTTTTTAATAACACGCGGGGCCCACGTGTTTGTGAGGGTGGACACGGTTCAGTAACCCATCTAGTACATATATCTTTATTCTTAATTCTAATTCACTTTTGTATATGCAATTTGTATATATTGATTATGGTTTATTAAGTAAATTTATGTTTTGCCATTTCATGCCTTATGATTCATACACAATTGATTCTGTCACATTAATTTTGCCTTTAGATTCTGCCACATATTAGTTTTGCCTTTAATTCTATCTTGAATTTTTTTATACGAGGAATTCATGTGTCTATTTGGTATCTTTCGCATGTTTGTAAAAGATTTAATAAATAAAATATATAATCAAAATTTTTAACTTCTATATATGAAGATTCTTTTTTTCTAATTCATCTTTTGGTAATTAATTTTTATATATAAATTCATATACTATATGTTTAGCAATTAATTTTTATCACATCATATCTGTATGATAATTAATATTTTTAACCTGATTAAATATTTTTAGGTGCTCATTTATAAACGTTAAATTTATAATCCATCATGTTATTGCTCTTGAAGTAGCATGATATTATAATTAATATTTCAGAAATAAAAGTATTTGCAACTGAAAAGCATGTGTTATAATTTTCAATATTTCAGAAAAATATTGACATATTGCTATTGAAGAGGAAATAGTAAAATATGAGGTACTCTCGAAGTAGCACATTATAATTCCCATTAATATTATAGTTAAATTTTAATTGCTCTCGAAGAGCATAATAATATAAAGTGTAACATAAATTATGTTTAAACTTCTGAAAAGTAAATTCTTATATAATTTATCGCTCTAAACAAAATTGTGTTATTACTCCTGAAGAGCATAATATTATTGTTATTCTGGAATGAATTATGATTCAAACATTTAAATATTCTAGAAGAGTATTACAAAATCATTTAAATCAATTAATACAAATCGATATTCTAGAAAAGTATTGTGTTGCTCTAAAAGAAGAAGAGTTTTATATTTATTAATATTCTTGAAGAATATTATGCAGTTATTATTAAAAAATCACAATTTTAATTAAATTGCTTCTAAAGAAGTAATGGTTTATTTATCAACATTTCTGAAAATTATTGTTACGAGACTCTAGAAGAGTCGATATTTTGTGATATAAAGAAATAAAATTACTATTGCTTTTAATTTGTCCTTCACTAAATAAAAGAGAAACCTACAAAGTTTGTAATAGTGTTTCTTAATTGGTACACTAAACTAAACTCGAGTGACCATTTTGATAAATATTGTATTGAACCGGAAGTTCAATAACTCTTATATTTTAATGTTTGGTATGTCCAATTAGACCATTACTGGATCAAGTGTGATCCATTGTTGGTGGTTTCACGGACTTCATCTTTGAAGTGTTCGGCTTCTGGGATAATCTTTTGAATTTATTACAGTAATTTGAATATCAGGTGGCACATCAATTGGAAAGAGGGGAACCAAGTGGCAAATTACTTAGCTGGAGGCCTATCGAGACATTTTAATACCTAGACTGATCTGCCAAGGATTGTTTGAGGGTTACTTCTTTTAGATATGATGGGGGTGGCGTATTGAAGAAAGAGAGATGTAGAACATGTTAGGATAGTGGTGTCTTTTGTGATTGAAGGTGGTTTAGTTCACATGTTTTGATAACTATTTTGGTATAGCGACGTTGTTTGAGTCTGTTATCACAGTATTCCTTCAACACAAGTGAGGGATTTTTAATAAATTATTATTTATTTTAAAAAAATGGACTTTCACTGGATCAATAATGATGTAAAATAAAAATTCAAATAAACATTCGATGAAATTGAATTCTTTGCATTTTTATAAAATTAATCAAAATGATAAATGAGGCTCCATCAACTTCCACGTTGGTCATCTAAATATTATTTGTATCTAATATATTTGATACATATACTAGATGATTGCTTAGTGTTCGAAACCTAAAGTTTGTAAAATTAGTGCTCAAAATTTAAATTGAGCATAATTTTCAGATTATACAATAAAGACAATGTTTCGTTAATCCTAGTAATACTAAATTTCAAACTTTTAAAAGTGTTAGTTGAGAGGAAGATAAATAGTTTAATACTATTACTTGTTAAATATTTCTAATTAATTTAATTGAGAACAAAATACTTCACATTTCTATTCAGAGAATATTATTTTACATCATATCAATATCATAGTTGATAAGTGTATTTTATACACTTATGTAGACTTAAAAATATAGACATTTAATAGTTCTTTAAAGCAATTATAGCCTAATTTATTGTATATTTCATTTATTAGGTAAAACTTAATGGTTGGAAGTTAAACCGAAAGATAGAAGTGAAAACGGCGAAAGATGGCGAAGTACAAAGTTGAGGACCAAATTGCAAATATCCAATGGTTGAATTGAACCATAAGAGATATTTTAAAGATTGATGGGAGTCAATTGGATACAATTAGAAGTCAAAAAGGAATGGAATATCATCAAAATATTACCATAAATTGACTTCTAATTACAAGATATATTTTTTAGATTTTTAGTCAATGATTGCGACCAATTTTTGGCATAGTAAACGTTCGAATTGGAAAATATCTACATCTAAAAAAATTGTAGCCCTTTTAGTTAGGTTTCCAACACATTTTGAATCAACTCAATCGGATATCGGAAAACAAAGTCATAATCAAAATACTGACTACTTTGCAAAGACAAAAAATCCGCGCGCGAGTGTAGCTTTCCTTATTCGATTGGAACTCTTTTGGAAACTAATTTGGACGTGATTTTTCACCAATTTTCGACCACTATAGATACCTAACAGGAGAATATACAAAGAGAGCTCTCATACTTTTCTCTTATACATAATATACTCCAATATCCATTAATTATCATCATCAAAAGTGGAGAATTTATTATTTTTGTGGGAGAATTGAAGCAGACTTGCAAGAATTCAATCAAGTGAAGATTCAAACTTGGTATTGGGCAAAGAAGGGAGAGCACAAGTCGAGATTTATTAAGAAACCATTGAAGAGATTCAAGTTTTGTCTTCATCTTCTCAATTTATCAAAAATACAGGTTATGTCTTTCCACTTATATATGATTTCTTGTAATTTAAATATTTTAGGCTAATTTTTCATATTTATTAGGATGTGATGAACCCTTATTATGAATTTTTAATTTGAATAATTTAATGGATGTTAATTTGTTTAATTGTTTGGATATTTATTATCATTTTCATGCTTTTTAATTAATTTGCCACTAGTTGAATTGTTTGTGAATTTTGTTGTTATCGAGAGAAAAATATGTTCATTAACACAAAATAATAAATATTGTGAGGTTCGATAGAGGATAAAGATATACATCTATGCTTCATATGGTTTTTATAACATGTTCTAGCTCGTTTAATGCATTTATCATGTTCGCATCTTTCATCGAGAGATAGGAAGGTCTCATGAGGGGAATGGATTTGATAATTATCGAGAGAGATTTTCAATTAAAATAGGAACATTGACCAATAAGCATTATTTCAAATTGTCAATTTAAATTATCGAACTAAAAATGGAGTAGTAAGAGGGATTCCATATCTTAGCAATACTTCTCGCAAATTTGATAAACTTTTACTTGATTTCTATTTAGTTGATAGATTTAATAGTGTTGGTTACAACTCGACCTTGCTATTCGATTAAGGGAATTATTAGCTTTAACTTGATCAAACACATAGTTCTCGTGGATTCGACACTCTACACACCACTTTATTATTTGTTCACGATTTAGTTCACTTGAGGGTAATCAATCGATCAAGTTTTTGGCGCCGTTGTCGGGGACTACTGTTTTTTACTAGTTTTAGTTAATTTTAACTTTAATCTAAATTTTTCTTATTTTTAGTTTAGTTAATTAATTTAGAAAATTTTTACAGTGTTTCTTGCTTTCTTTTTCAAGACTTTGTATACAAAGTTTGAGAACTGGTGATCTTGCCCAATTTGACCCAGAAATCGAACAAACATTCAATTTTTTAAGATGACAACAGCTTGAAACACATCNACTCTAACAGCTAGCACTTTCAACAAAAATAAATAAAATTAAGACTTAAAAGTTCATAATACAAGGTTCATCGAAAATTCTAACACAAAATAATTTAGTCAAGCATAATGTTGAAATTAAACAAAGAAATGATAACAGACATCACCAAAAATCGAAAGAATGTGATTAATTCCCATACAATTGTTGACGAATTATCGTACGCAAATTTAGAATTAATTCCGTCTATGTCAAATTTCCAAAGCTGCCGCCGCCTCTATCTCTCTCTCTCTGCATGTGTGCGTATATATCCCTTCTCCGCCGTCTGTGAGTATATATTTGTGCCATTTCTCCCTTTTCTCCGTTTTTTCTGTGTGTGTATATATATCCAGCCCAGCCGACTTTTGTCCAATTATAATTCCTTTCAGCCGCCAAATCCCCCTTTTGTCTGTTCTTGCGTGTATATATCAGCAGGTCACGCTCCTTTTCTGCCTCCATTTTCCGCTCATGAATATATATCAATTCAGCCATCCATTGATTGTAGTCCAATTGGAATTTAAATCTTACGAATATAATGAAGTCCAGACCCAATTAAATTTGAGTCCCAAATAAAGTCCAAGTGTCAAAGCCCATTTTGATAACAAATTCCACATCTTTCCTGTCATATTGAATTGTAATTTGCACAAATGTCCAACAATATTTTAGAATGTGCATTCTAGCCCTCAAATCAAATTAATTGTGCAACCAGCATCTTTCTTTAGTTCAATTCAAGTCCTTCAATTTACAAAGGTAGAATTTATCCCCAAACTTTCCATCCAATGTTTAATTGGTCATTCTTTATTTTCCAATTGTTTCAAAAGAGTCCATCACTAAAAATAAAATAAAATTAACACAAATTAAGTAGAAATTAATAATTTGAACATAAAAATTTAGTAATATAGCCTAAATTAGTGCACAAATTGCACTTATCTTCTGTAAAAGAAATCAGCAGTAAAGAAGAGAAAAAATTTGAGGCAAGTGAAAAATCACTCTTTTCATAAGACATAATTGTGTCGCAACGGTGCTAACGGATAATGGCACTTGTCTTCCAAGATATAACGAATTCAACTTGTGAGAGAAGCACTTCAAACCAAAAGCAACTAGGAACTCGAACAGAATTTATCCTCTCCACAAGGAAAAAATTACGAAATGATTTTTGGATAGTTTTTGCAAGAGATTTTATGCAATGCTCAAAGCAACAATGATATGGGATACATTATGGATGTCCAAAGGGTCTTATTTATAGAGGATGAAGGATTTTGGGTGAAGTGTTGTGTACCAAATTCGCAACTTTATGAACAAAAGCATTACTTACTATCGCTAGCCTGTCGTTGGCATCTCACTCGAGCACCAATGTGAAAATTTTAACATAATCTTTTTCACCCGCCTATTGCTAGCCCGTCGCCCAAGCGATAGGCAAGCGACAGAGTTAGGTAGAAATCTAGGCCAATTTTTCTGTATTTTTCTTTCAAATTTGGATCACAATTTCTCATTTATCTGGAATTGATTTTGAGATTCCAAATGTACAACAACGATCTACTTGATAAGTAGAACAAGTTGATCTATTTATATTTGTAGTTTAATCATTGGGATCAAGTCCGAATATTTGACCGAAGTTGATACGAAAGTTACTTTTCCACTTTTTTGGTTTTAACACTTTACCAATTTTCCTTCAATTTTAAACCAATTTCCAACAATCAGCCATATTGTAAGCCAAGACAACAATACTCACATGGATGTCTTCTCTAATCAATTCATGGTTCTCACGACTTGGTTTATTTTGGCCCTGAACTGCTATTTGGTTTCATAAGTGTTAAGAGAATTTTAGCCACGAACAATTCTCATTGAAGCGCCCTACTTTATACTTAATATGTAACCTCCTATTAAGAGTATTCTTTCCTATTCCTCTTAACTTAATCAAGATATAGGAATCTTTGAAATAGTACCTTAACCTTTAATCACTCTCAAGAAAGCACTTTAATATCATAGAAATAAGTTAGAAATAATTTCTTGAGTGCTTCATTGAATCCTTATAACTTAGTTGTCTCTTTGAACTAAGATCATGGGATCTCCAGTTCACAAGGTTGGGTTACCATTATAAAAACTCTTACTTAGCAGTCTTTAATCCCATTCCTCTCGATATACAACGTATTTGATCTCTAAGCAAACTTTTTTTAAGTGGATCCGCGATATTCTCCTTTTATTTTTACATAATCTAAGATTATGCCATTAGAGATCAATTTCTTAATAATATTGTGTCTGTGGCATATATATCTAGACTTACCATTATACATGCTGCTTTGAACACTTTCAATAGCTGATTAACTAACACAAAGTATACTTGTTACAGATATTGACTTGGGCCAACATGGAATATCTTCCAAGAAGTTACGAAGCCATTCTATTTTTTCTACAACTTTGTCCAAAGCAATGAACTTAGATTTCATGGTTGATCGAGATGTACACGTTTGCTTTGTCAATTTTTATAATATAGCAGCTCTACCAATGATAAATACATAACCACTAGTAGATTTAGAATCCTCCATGTCGGACATCCATGTCGCATCGCAATATCCTTCCAATATAGCTTAATATTTTGATAAATGTAATCCATAGGTTAAGGTATGCTTCAAATACCTAAAAACCCTTCTTAAAGCCTTCTAATGATCATGGCTTGAATTACTTGTGAATCTACTAAGTTTATTCACAGCGAAAGCTATGTCCAATCAAGTGCAGTTCGTAATATACATCAAACTGCTTCTATGTCCGATCGAGTGCAGTTTGTAATATACATCAAACAGCTTCTCACTTGTGAATATTTTAGTTGTGACACACATTATCCCGTATTTTTTACTAAGTGTAAACTTATGTCAATAGGGGTTTTTGCAAGCTTTCCTCAAACACGTTATACCATTTAAGTATATTCTCAATTAGTGAGATTGGGAAATTATATTTTTCTTCGAGGTTTTAGAGATCTTATTCCCTGTTATCACATCAACCACACCAAGGCTTTCTTATCAAAATGCTTCGTCCGCATTTTCATAGTGTTTAGCATCGTTTAGTGACTATTGCCCATTATCAATAGGTCGTCTTGTCATGGACTTTGAAAGTGGCGAACTAACATTGAGAGTGGAAGATAAACAAGAGAAATTTAAGATCTACAACACTACTGAGAATCCAGTACATAGAGAGATCAATAAAAAAAACTAAGGATGAGTGCAATTATATTATTGCAAAGGTACAACAAGGCTCGAAGGAGACAAAGCCTAAAAATTTAGGAAGCCTTGGATGAGAGGGGAACGAAGGGTTCAACGTTTGGGAGGCAAAACGAGGATGCAAGGCCAAAATTTGTAAGGAGTGTAAAAGCTCAAAACACATATTTAAGCCATCGTAATCAATTCATCCAGTCTAGCTAAAGACTATAAATTAAGCACTGATTGAGAGGCAACCCAACTTCTAACTCTTTTATTTATTTTGCTTTCTACATCGCATAGCATATAGATTTGTTTTGATTACTAGGTTGCATTAGATTTAGGCACGGTTTAATTTGTAGGGTATCGCCATCCTTAATACTCCCCGAAATTTAAGATCTACAACACTACTGAGAATCCAGTACATAGAGAGATCAATAAAAAAAACTAAGGATGAGTGCAATTATATTATTGCAAAGGTACAACAAGGCTCGAAGGAGACAAAGAATACTCCCCTTAAGCCATTTAATTTATTGTTGCTATTTTGATTGTTGGGGCTAAGTAACACATGTTTCAGGTTATTTGAACTTTAATGTTTGATTTGAACTACTATGTCAGGAATATGACGTCATAGAACACTCAAACCAACATAGGCCAACGGAGAAATATGATGACAGAGATTGTCAAGCCGTCATCCATAGTACCTCACATATTCAACAGAAAACTTCAGGGAGTATTTTCTTCCTTTTCTTCCCCATTCCCTTATACTCTTACTTTTGCTTTATGACATTGAGAAAAATATCGGGTTCAAGTTTGGGGGTGAAAAAAAACATTGAGTTTTGGTTTTCGTATGCTTGTGTGTTTTGGTGCGTTTGTTTAGTACTACTAAAAAAAAAACAAAAACAAAAACAACATCAACTTTTTTTTATTAGGTTGCGTACTTGTGTGGGTTGGATAGCCTGGCCGGCAATGATAATCTAAATTGAGATTTAGTGTTAATTTATAAACTGTGGTTATGTTGCATGTTAGAGTGATTGAAGTTTAATTTTGCAAAACTTGATATTATACGCGCACTAGAATTGAGTTTGACATTATGATGAAATGAGTGGTTTCATGCTCTTGATAGGTGGATTTAGTTGGACATAGATACTTTACCCAAACTATACTAAACTAATTATCATTAGACCAAATTTAGAACAGTTTGGGGTGATTTTACTATTGTAAGAAAATACGGATATGGCCAGGGATTTTTTGTATGAAAAAAAAATTGTGTGGATTGTCTGATATGAACAAGATAAAATTAGGTGAAAGTCTTAAGTTGGAGGTTAGTTTTCTGGAATATGTGTATGATAAGGGGCATTGCACTAATCAAGACATATATTTTAGAATTTAAAACTTCCTTTTGAAGCCTTAATGACTCGAGCAATTAAACCTGCAAGGGTATCTTAAAACCTGATGCCCTAAAATCATCTGATTTGAGAGTCATCGGCCTAAAGCTCACTACAGGGATATTTAGAAAGCAATCAGAGATGAGTTGCCATTGAAAAAATAATAATAATTGTTTTCTTCGAAACCTTTATGACTCGGGTTATTAAGCCTGTAAGGGTGTTTAAAAACCTGGTGCCCTAAAGTCGTTTAACTTGGGAGTCATCGATCTAAAGCCTGCTACACGGGTCATCTAGAAAGCTTGAGGGAGAGTGCAAACAAAAAACAAAAAAAAACAAAAAATAAAAAAAATATTAATAATCATAAATTGCATTAAATGCCTTGTTAAGTCTAAATACTTGTTCAAGGAAATTTGACTTTCGATGAAGGATGATTAACCTAGTTGAGTCTTGTAGTCGAAGTAATCAAATAATTGGAGAATCCTTATTCATTGATGTGTTGACTTGCAACTAGTGACATCCACCCAAATTGAAGAGGGTGAGGATAGTAATGAAAAACTCAATTTTAGATCACATGCTGGGAAAGAGTGAAAAAAATAAGTTTGGGGTATGTGAATCTTACGAGAGATGAAAGGATAAATTTGACCATAGAGGGTCGAAAATTGGAACAACTTGTGAAGTCATTAATATCTACCTAGTTCTTCACACACACACACACGTCGATTTTGCGTTAAAAAAAAAGATATCAGTTTGGTGTTGTGACTTTGAAGTAGTTTGTAAATTTAATATGGTGATCTCCATTCCAGATGTAAAAAGCTAGATTATCCAAACAAAATATTTTACATGTTTGTGTGTTTGTTAAGTTAAGTTACGATTTTGTTTGAGGACAAACAAATGTTTAACTTTGGAGTGTTTGATAAGTATATTTTATACACTTACGTAGACCAAAAAATATAGACATTTAATAGTTTTTTAATTCAATTATAGCCTAATTTGTTGTATATTTCATTTATTATGTAAAACTCGATGGTTGGAAGTTAAACCAGAAGAAAGAAGTGAAAAAGGCGAAAAATGGCGAAGTACAAAGTCGAGGACCAAATTTATAAATATCCAATGGTTGAATTGGACCATAAGAGATATTTTAAAGATTGATGGGAGTCAATTGGATGTAATTAGATGTCAAAAAGGAATGGAATATCATTAGAATATTACCATAAATCGACTTCCAATTACATGATATATTTTTCAGATTTTTAGTCAAGGATTGCAACCAATTTTTGGCATAGTAAACATCCGAATTGGAAAATATCTATTTCTAGGAAAATTGTATCCCTTTTAGTTATCTTTCTAACGCATTTTGAATCAACTCAATCGGATATTGGAAGACAAAATTATAATCAAAATACTGACTGTTATGCAAAGACAAAAAATCCGTGCGCGAGTGTAACTTTTCTTATTCGATTGGAACTCTTTTGGAAACCAATTTGGACGTGATTTTTCACCAATTTTTGACCACTACAGATACCCAACAGGAGAATATACAAAGGGAGCTCTCATACTTTTCTCTTATACATAATATACTCCAATATTCATCAATTCTCATCATCAAAAGAGGATAATTCATTATTTTTGTAAGAAAATTGAAGGGGACTTGCAAGAATTCAATCAAGTGAAAATTCAAACTTGGTATTCGACAAAGAAGAGAGAGCACAAGTGAAGATTTATTAAGAAACCATTGAAGAATTTCAAGATTTCAAGATTTGTCTTCATCTTCTCGATTTATCAAAAATTCGGGTTATGTCTTTCCACTTATATATGATTTCTTGTAATTTAAATATCTTAGGCTAATTTTTCATATTTGCTAGGATGTGATGAACCCTTGTTATAAATTTTTATTTTAAATAATTTAATTGACGTCAATTTGTTTAATTGTTTGGATGTTTATTATCGTTTTCATGTTTTTCAATTAATTGGCCACTAGTTGAATTGTTTGTAGATTTTGTTGTTATCGAGAGAGACAATAGAATCATTAACGCAAAATAATAATTATTGTGAGGTTCGATATATGATTTTTATAAGATATTCTAGCTCGTTTAATCCATTTATCATATTCGCATTTTTCATCGAGGGATAGGAATGTCGCATGAAGGGAATAAATTTGATCACTATCAAGAGAGGTTTTCAATTAAAATAGGAACATTGACAAACAAGCATGATTTCAAATTATTAATTTAAATTGTCGAACTAAAAATGGAGTAGCAAAGAGGATTCCACGTCTTAGTAATACTTCTCGCAAATTTGATAAACTTTTACTTGCTTTCTATTTAGTTGATAGATTTAATAGTGTTAGTTACAACTCGACATTTTTATTCGATTATGGGTAGTGTTAATTTTAAAGGGATCAAACACATAGTTCTCGTAGGTTCGACACTCTACACACCACTTTATTATTTGTTCACGATCCCGTTCACTTGCGGGTAATCAATCGATCAATAGTTCATCCTATTATAATTGTCTTATAGTTAGAACCTAATTTTTCATCTACTTATATTGATAGTACAATATATGTAAAATCAATCCACCACAATGCACTGAGACTGAAAGTAAAGAATATTCATAATAAATGAGTAGTTTAAATACTTATATAGCCTGTGTTTGAGCTCTGTTCTTCTAAAAATTTATTTTTTTCAAAATTCATTTTCAATCACATATTCTTTAATAAAATAATATTACATGCAAATTCAAAATTTTTTCTTATTTTTAAACACACATTCTCCATCAATCTAATATTTAAAATGCATTATTTTCCCTAAAATGGAGCTCAAATAAAGGCATAATATCTCAAGCCTTAATGGGTGATATTTCATAAAGTAATTTGTTAATTGACAATTTGATTGAACAATTTTCACAGCATTAGGAAAAGGAATTAAGAAGCTGGAAATGACGTACAAATGTATCCTTGTCTAAATCCTAGCAAAAAGATAATTCGAACCAGAAGTTCGAAAGATAAAATATTTAGATGCATTTATTAATCAAAAATATCAATAATATCTCATACACTAACTTTAAATTCCCTCACACGAATTGATGTCCTATGAGGACAATTTATTAACCTTATGCTCCCGTTTGAGCCATATTATTGTAAGAATGAGAATGAGAAATATAGTTGTTATGTGCTCCACACAAGAGATAAAAAGTCAAATATGGTAGCTTGTTATTATGTATAACGGTCATATTTTTCATTTTAATGAGAAAATAATGGAGCTCAAACAGGGCCTATATTTGATATCTAGGGCACGCCTGAAGCATAATGATACTCAATTCGAATATAATAATCTCCAAATGAATATAGAGCAATTAACAAAGATTGTCTCATTAAGGAGACATATACTCTTGATTGGTATTTAAACATAACAAATTATGAAACCTCAGAGGAGATCAGGTATTTGATATGTTGAAAATTAAGACATTTCAATAAGTTATGTCCTTATGGAGAAATAAATAAAATTGAAAATAAAAAGTTGTTGACCACACTTCTACACTTAATGTACTGCATCATAGAGCGAGTAATCAAAATAGATGGGTCGAAATATATTGATCGAAATATTGATTGGCCAAATAAAAGCTAAGCAATCCAAATTGAATTTATTAGAGAATCCTAAACTAAAGTTTTGGATTTCCGAACACCAAAAAGGATATGCTTATGCGAAATGAAAACAGAAAAAGTAAAGTCGTAATATGAAATGTACGACTTACATAATGAATTTCACGAAAATTTGTAAAAATAGATAAATTATGATATGGTGGATGTAATTACAAATCTCTATTTCATTAGCGTGACAATACATGAAATTTGATATCCATATAACAATGTGATTATATACAATTTATGTTGAATAGTTTTGATATTATCTTGAAAGAATTTAATACGCTCGAAGCATAATTCAAATTATATTATCATGAAAGTGAGTTAATACATGTTGTACTCTTTTTCTCTTGACAGATGTTTTGTCCCATTTGAATTTTTCTGATAAGGTTTTTAATGAGACAAAATTTGTAGTGTATTCAAAAAAATAATATACTCATTTTCCTTTATTAGGATTTTCCCGATTGAGTTTTTCCTAAGAAGGTTTTGAAGTTGCATATTCTTTGGGCAATAAATGTCCATAAGATAGAAGACATATACTCTCATAATAAGTCTTATATGTACGAAACTCTTGAAGAGATATTTGGGCTATTTTTCAAGTCATTATGTTACAACAGTCATCAAGTTTTGTCCCACTAAATTTTTGAAAACATCGACGTACAAGATATGAATATTAAAAATATTAACATATAAGATATGGATCGCTTGATACAATAATTGAAATTAAGTAGAATAGCTTTACTCTTTTTCCTTCGATCAAGTTTTGTCTCATTAAGTTTTCTTAACAAAGTTTTAACGAGACAACACTGTATTATTCCAAACCATTTTCATTTTTTTCATTTGTTGACATATTTGTCATGTTGAATTTTTGTCAAATAATATTTCAATGAAATAATTATTGTGTGAATAGTTATTCAAATGGAGTGTTGTAAATATAATAATATATATGAATGACTTTTATACCCTTACA
>NC_036250.1:3987532-3996025 GCF_002742605.1 Olea europaea var. sylvestris
CTATAACAATTACAAGCCATTAAAAAAAAAAAAAAAACTACAAGCTTTCTACAATTTACATAATCCCTTGGGGGGTTTTTGCTCGACTCCCTGCTGCTCTAAACGTCGTTACAACCATGAATCTAATTCGCCCCAGCCTGTGCAGAGTCCTTCACCCTCACTTTCATTGCTAAAGAGGGTTTGGTCCGAGCAATCAAGTGATGCTCCGCATGCTAGGTTATATGATTGGCACGCAGAGTGGCATACGCGCAATCTGTTGTCACCATCCTTGTCACACTTTTGTATAGATATCTGGTTCAGGCAGACAGAATATAAGAGTTTAGCAAATTCCTGAAGCCACGACATGATATGCAACCGATGTAAAATGCGCACAATAATCAGAACGAACTCTGTGCTTTTCTGCTACGTCAAGAAACGCTGAATGCAATATAAACCAGCAAGCCAGATACTGAGCAATTCAGCAGAAGTCAAATTTCAAATGAACTCAAAACTGACAACTTTTAGGAAAGTAGGTCTATTTGCAGTTAAACATCTACTCTTTCAGTATCGCCTCTCAAGGTTGTTCATAAGCTCAAATGATTTTGCAATTTAATCTGCAGTGAACTTCATCCATAAATATAATGAAGTACCAGAGCTCTACTCCAACTAGGTTTACGACTTCTCGAATAACATTCATATGTTTGGTTCTTCAGATATTGAGCCCCTATTTGGCTCCCATTTCTTAAAACTCATTTTCCCCAAAATAATTTTTAACCACAATTTCATGGTACCCACAACTTTTATTAATTTTTCAACCAAACGTTTCATTAACGTTAATAAAAAAATATACTAAAAATCTGATTTATATCAAAACCAAACAGAGGCTAATAGAGTTGCAGTCTATACTTTGATTCGCACAGTGAACCCAATTGGGATAGCAGGAGTCAAGTAAACTGGGCTTACAAGACTTCAATTTGTTAATTGAGCTCACTTCAATTCATATCAAGGTAACCCTATGGATGTCGGTAATAGAGAAACACTGAAACAGGAACAATACTAGTTTGAGAAAAAAAGAGTGATGGGATATTCACATGATTCTACCAACTTAATGGATGTGATAGCAACTAAAATAAAGAGCGAGTAGACTGTCCACTTTTAAAGAGTATAAATATTAATAAACTTACCCAGCAGGCTAATCGCTTGGCGGCTCCATCACAGTCTCTGCCTCTAATATAGTTTAAAAACTTCCGAGGACCTCCTGGAAACAACCTTTGGTAGTTGGGCATGACAACAACTTCTTCTAGCTGCTGCAATATACTCAATTCACTTGGTGCACAATGCTGGCCCAACGCATCTTTCTCTAGGACATCTTTGCAGACCAAGAGATTGGGGAGAAGTGAAGAGCTGCTCTGACATGTGTAGCCAGCATAATCCGAGCAACGAAACTCACATTCACCATTATTACAGACCCCGCCGTGAAGACTGCATTGTTCATCGCAAACAGCTGCATATTGCCATAGGGATGTTATATGGAGAAAGCAAAGGGCAAATTATATCCATGTTGACTATATTTTTATTGCACATGTATGATATGTCCTTGAAGTACTGGAGAAAATGGCTTAAAAGATCACAGTATTATGTAATCAGATAGGTGGGAACAAAGGAGCAGATCAACAAAACTCCCCGAGGGGGAGGCACGGTCTCCTTAGGGAACTTACTGATGAATTACAATAGTCAGCTTATACTACATGGTCTTACACACGTGTACTAAAATGTCACTTGTTGACTTTCCATCAAGTTTTAATGAATTACCATAGAGTGAATTACTTTATTTATACATGTGTACCAAAAAGTGTCACTGGCTGGCTTCCATAAACAGAGGATTACAGTAAGCTTTGTTTTTAAATGTTAAAGTATGCCTTTTTTCCAAGTAAGAATATCAATTAAAGGACATCAAGAAAGTCCACCCATGTAAAAGGGCAACTAAACTGCACTCTGCTATAGAAGAAGATTGACATTATAGTGCTTAAAATTTTTATTTTGATAATAACTGCAGTATTTCTTTTCTAGTATGTTCAATTTTGACATTGTTGTCAAGCATCTATAGAAACTTCCAACTACTCTTCAAAATATTTCGTCTCGACGTTACTTGGTATAACTTAAATTTCAACACTGTTTTTATGTACTCTTTAGCTTCCCAAAAAATTCGGAATGCCATTATATTTGCATATCGAAAACATTCTATTCACACGATAATATCGTGTAAAAAGGCTATATCAATCCGTATGCTTCACAAATAAAAGGAATTGATATTTCCAGGAAATAATAGTCAAATATCCTAGTAGCCTGAAATGAGGAAGCTATCAGTAGCTGAGTTCATTTTTTGATCTGTCGTCAAATCAGGAGGAACCAACAAGAACGACGAATCTTAATCATCTTACCCGTTGAACAATCAATTCCAGTGTACCCATTTTCACATTCACAAACACCATCTGCAAGGCACTCGCCATGCCCAACACAATTATTAGGGCAGGAACCTGCAAATTAAACTCCATCAATGACATCCAAGAGTAGTGTCCACTGAACGAATCAGGATTAATAAGTCATTCAGGAAAAGAGAGATAAAGGTTAAAGGAACTTACGTAGATTACAATCATAACCCTCAAACCCTAAAAAGCAGTGGCATTTTCCATCAATACAATCACCATTAAAATTACATGAATTGGGACATTGACCAGATAAAGGGACTGGATCCACATGGCAGAGTTCATGGTAAGCTGGGCAAATCAATTCACCTATAGTTTGGCAGAAACTTTTAATGAGTTAAAGAAATAAATGAACTGAAACAAATTCTGAGGTAAAATGCCCTAAAGATATATATGTGATCACATCGTAATAAAACCAATTACCATTAAACCCGGGATATTGAACAGGTCCACCAGATTCAGGGCATACTTTCCAAATGCCATCCACAGCAACCTAGAAAAGATCAGTAGTAATATATTCAGATAAAAGTGCGAAGACTCGAGCAATTTATTCAGCCCTCTGCTCAGGAAATGAAAGGATTTGGTTTGGCAGCTTCCTCTCAATGTTTCAATGGATAGGAAGCAGATCGAATATATCTAAATGCCTCATATTCCAAGAACTAAAAATTCCGAAGGGAATTTCTCTAGTCTATATTCCACAAGGACAATACAAAAACAATGCTGGAACTTAAACCTACTGGAAACATATAAAGTTTCAGCTGGATAATATCAGGAAATAATGGTAATCTTAATTTTCTGTTCCTTTCCTCCATCATTCATGTGGTAGGAAAAATCCTTCAAAAGAATAAAAGCATGTTTCGGAAGTGTTTATAAAGGTGGTGTTTATAAATAGATAGAAATAAGTGGTGGGTAGGTAGATAGTACTTTTGGATCCAATGAAATGCGTGGATAAAAAGTAGTTTGAATGTTTATAAACATGAGCCAAACATAGGCTATTAAAATACATTGGCAGTCTAAAAGTTCTTTAAATTCAATGTTTTCCTTGTAAATAAAATTAAATATCCAGCTCACATATATATAAACATCACAAAGCGGGTGTCATGGTTTCCTCAGCAGTTTTTTTTCCAAATATGTTTTGACAAGAAAAATTTCATTTATCACAAACTATAAGCAAGGAGTTTACAAGTAAACATCCAGTTACCTATTCTGTATAGTTTTAGGCAAGTCCATTTAAAAATCTCTAAAAAAGGGGACGGATTTCCTTGACCCAACCAATATGTTTTATAGCAAGACAACTCTAAAAGATTCAAAATAGAACACACAAACACACGCACACAAAATCCCCTCTCGCAAGAGAAAGTGCGGGGAGAGGGAGCAAAGAGTGCAAAGAACCAGGTTTCTTTCTTTCACATCCAAGTTTATCCCACATATGCTCCCATATGCACATTTATCTCCACCCAAGACTCTAAGCCCACAAGCATTAGATACTAATGACTAATGTTAGAGATGCATTATACTATTGTTCGAAACCATACCTCCAGAGTGTTGTTTACACACCTATGCTGATAACAACCATTCCCTTGGGTTGTAGAGCCCCTTACAAACCCACTACGCACCAATGATGAGGCCATACACCTATATGTAATGATGTGAGAAGAATCATTATCATCAATTCTTTTTATACTTCTGAGAAAGGTTCAAGCAAAAATCTCACCTGGAACCACTTCCCCGCATTTCACCCAACATCCTGTCAGGTGCCCTAGCACTGTTAGTGTCAGTACAAGATCCATCAGAGTAGGCAACAAAATACGTGCAATAATCAGCCAATGATGACTGACCACCTGCAAAAAGAATACAAATAAGTGTTCAAAGATGCACGACAGTAGCAGATTGAAAAATTCAAAGCAAGGGAAAGCAAGAACATACCTTTGTTAGCCTCTGGAAAATAGCGTGCCCAATGTGGAAGCTCCCCGCTATAACTTACAATAGGACAGTAACCTTCTGCCTCCCTGTTATATGTACATCCTGAAATCTGTGTTGCATTGCAATGATACGGGCCCTTCCAATGATTGCAAGGAGAGGTGACAAATTCAGTTCCTTGGTTCCGACCCCAGTCAAGATGATCTGACATACTGTAATTAGCACGGTACCATCCACTGTCCTCTAGTAAAGCAAGCGTCATTTTTGAAACTACTGATCTTGTATCCACTGAGCCAGTCATTATCTCATTCATTAAAAGTCTTTTCTCCCAATGGGATCCTGTGGCAAGTCATCAATTATATAATAATTAGAGATAATCAGTTGACATTAATACTTAAATTTATGCTTCAAAATATAATATTAAGTAAATGAAGATAATTTTTTGCATTTAATACTATGTCAGACATTTCTTTTGTGTGTGTGACTGTGTTAAACTATCATGCAGTCGGATAAAACTCTGCAAATATGATTAATGTGTACTGACAAAGTTTGCATAAGTTAATTGTATAAATGTACTTTGATAATACATATTTCAACAGCAACATTACAAGATATTAGCAATATTGATGATTAAATGAAAAATTAAACCATTCATAGGTTTCAAAGAGAAAACCTGATGTGCCTCGTCCACCACCATCTTCTAGCTCCAAACCTGTGAAATTCTGAGAGAATGCCTGCCAATAAAAAGTTTGACCAGTTTATTGACTTTTCTACCTTGGCTGTGCAAAGAAGTCTTTATTTTTAAAAGATGTCTAATAACATTCATGTTTCGCAAACTAAAATGCAAAGAGAAAAGGATTCATAAAGTACCCCATAATGATAACGTGAGTGCATGATAACTCGAGGAAGCACCACTTTCGTTACCATTCTTCCAAGCTTTTCATCCGTAGCTTGTTCAGTGACCTACGAAGAAAACAGCATGTCGAAGTGTGTGTAAAGAATGTGGTATAGAAGTCATTCATATATCCTTGCTAAATTTTAACAAGTCATTTCAGGCCAAAAATGAATGATGGTGGTGTTTTTCTTTTCGTGTCCTCATATTTAAAACATATTCAGTTGATCTGGATTTTTTTTATCACTGACAGAAGGGCCGACCGGAACACAGATAATCTTCCCTGACAAGTAAATACTCCCTCCGTCCCATTTATATAGGCTGGCTTTCTTTAATTTTTTTGTCTTAGTTATATGGTCAAGGTTTTTTATTGAGAATATTTTGTTTTGTTCATTTACTAATATATCCTAACTTAATTTGCCTAATTATAACCAAATTTTCCCACTTAATCTTGAAATTGTACAAATATAAATAAGGGTAAACTATGAAAGTTTTTGACAAAAATTGCTTTTTCAACTTTCGTGTCCTCATATTTAAAACATATTCAGTTGATCTGGATTTTTTTTATCACTGACAGAAGGGCCGACCGGAACACAGATAACCTTCCCTGACAAGTAAATACTCCCTCCGTCCCATTTATATAGGCTGGCTTTCTTTAATTTTTTTGTCTTAGTTATATGGTCAAGGTTTTTTATTGAGAATATTTTATTTTGTTCATTTACTAATATATCCTAACTTAATTTGCCTAATTATAACCAAATTTTCCCACTTAATCTTGAAATTGTACAAATATAAATAAGGGTAAACTATGAAAGTTTTTGACAAAAATTGCTTTTTCAATAACATTAAATAATATTTCTTAATCCGTATGAAAAACAAAACCAATCTATATAAATGAGACAAAGGGAGGAGTATAGTCAATGCTTGTTTGATAATGCTTCTGAGTGTTTTAAATTATGGATCCTATAAAATGCGTGGCTAATAAGTGGATATTAAGTTGTCGGTTATAAAGCAGATAATTGGGAAGAGCATGATTAAAATTAAAAGCAAAAGCAACCGTGAAGTTCCATATGAGTCAAGGTTAACGTGAACATAGACTTGATAATGCATGTTTTCTACATTTTTTTTCCAAAAACAAATTCATGAAAAAAAAAAAAAAAAAATTCCCTTTCCACTGCTCATTATTTGTTAATGCTCGTCTGCAGTGTCAGCGTTTACAATGAAGTCTATCTAGATTTAGCTAGTACTACAATTGCATGACCTGAAAAAATGTGCACAGAAGCTATGACTCATGGTTCAACTGAGATGCTCAGCCAATTTCCAGACTAAATATTATGTCACTTATCATGTGGACTTGTTACGCAATTAGTCCTGCCTCCTTGGTCAGGGAAGAAGGCATGTTCTCAGTTTCAAGATTTGTTAACGATAGTACGTCTTTCGTGAAGCTGTTATATGCAAAAGATAGTCTTCATTGGCTAGTTCAATATATTTTACTCAACTTCAACAGAACCTTGTTCAAACACTCGTTCACAATAGGAAAATTGGAGGGACATATATAGGTACACTCGTTTATCTTGATTTTGTCGCATCAAGCTAAGGAACTCTCAGAATCTAAAACAGGCATCCCGATATACCGACTGGTATATTACAAATGTTGAATCAGTTTTCTCTATATAAAATGTAATATGTCAGGCTAACTACCAATTTTCGGGCAAATGTTCATTAAGAAAGTCTCTTAAACAAGAGGAAACAAGGTTCATACACAGAGGACTTCTTTATGTTTGTTATTTCATATTTGAGATTAAAAGAAAATAGAATCTCAATTAGAGGCGGTACATATGCAAATTGGCATAGAATTCTAGAACATAACAAGCCTTCGACTAAAGTAACTTCTTTGGACTTTGGCAAACAAAACCCGAAAATGAGAATAGTTGTAAATTTAAGCACACATGAAATAGTACTTAATGATATCATCTCCTTATTGTAATAAAACTTAACATTGTGACAAGATTTACCCGTATACGCCTTCTTTTCCTGTCGTCCCGAAAATGAGCAAAGGCATGGGGATCAAATCCAAGAACATGCATAACCTACAAAAACAAGAATCTTAATTATTTCACTAAAAAGGTACTTCCCACATTTTCACAGCTGTTGCTTCAGTTAACTTACCTCGTGTATTAGAGTAGCTGAAAGTAAAGTTTCAGCTTCAGCAGTCAAGTGACGTGGTGCAACATTTACATGTCCTGCACTCAAAAAAATTGGTAAGCGAGCTTCAATATTAGCACGGAGAGGTATACCAAATGTCTTAGCGAGTTTGCTCATTCAAACAGGACAAATAAAAATAAAACAAATACCAGCAATGGCACGACCCCATTGATCACGTTCACACGCCACTGCCCATGCTAGAGTGTTGCCAGTAGTTGGCCTCGTGGTCACCAAAAGAATTAAATCTGCATTAGCCACTCCCTCTGAAAAATTGAGAAGATTGATTATAAACAGCTCCTTTTTGGTTAACTTGACAGGTCAAACGTAGCCGATCAAGAAAGCCACTTAGCATTGCACAAACATCTTTGGGAACAAGGATACCTTCCACATATTCCCTTGGGAGTTGTACACCTCCATCTTGTCCACATGCAGAATATCCACTTAATCGCAAGTTCCCCTTTACAGGCTCAACAGCTAAGGCTCTCCTGAACCAGTCTGCTGTCTGCCCGAGAGCCTGCATTAAATGGCCTCAATATGTGAGTGCATTTCAAGAGACACCCTTAAGTGGAACAGAACTCCATCCTTGGCATCAAACAAGCCACGGCCCAAAGAGTCAAATGCGGGCATTCATTCAGTCATGAAGTAGAAAAAAAATTACAATCATTTTCCCACATATCAATGGTGTGCAGGTTTAGCAAGAAATTCTTTGGGAAGTGTTGGTATAACATCTCTTTAAATGCATGTGTGCATTTAGCATCCTCCTATTTCTATTAAGGTGATAATTTGCAGTTCCATACAACTAAATGAAAATTCAATAAGAGAGTAACCTTGCGAAGGCGATGCTTTTTGTCCTCCCCAGCAATATCATCCAATGTACAATTATACCAGCAATCACCATAAACTGGAGGATCTCCGTGTGGATTACAAGAAGGGTGACCAGAAAAAGAAGCCCCTGTTGGTTCCCCCAGCTGGAAAAGGAAAGATAGAAACAAAAGGAAAAAAAAAAAAAAA
>NC_036250.1:3996067-3997258 GCF_002742605.1 Olea europaea var. sylvestris
AATTGAAAATCCTCACTTCAGAAAAATATCAGAAAGATTTCACTTTTTTGTAGAACATCCCAAATGGCAGCTCAATATATTTGTTTGGAGGTTAGTATATTGTTTGTAGATTTCACTGAAAAATCTCACCAAATAATTTTGTTTGAAGAGAGTTCACAGTGATGAGAGATGAAGAAAAATAGAGGCGATGATTATTTGCTGATATTGGTGGGTTGGTTAGAGTTAGATACAAATTTTTGTTAAAGAATTGGGTTTTAGATTTTACTTTTTATATTGTATTTGTTGTGTGTGAACTCTGTGTTGGAAATGGTACATTCATCCTGACCAAGAATTGGTATAAAATACTCTCTCTCTCTCTCTCTCTCTTCTTTTTTTGAAAAAAAAAAAAATTAGAGTCGAGGTATTGACAAGGTGGTCCTGAATTTTGGTGGAAATACCAAAATACTTAACTCGAGCACCTCAGAAAGTTAATGACCAAGGTGTCTTTACACTCGCTATAACTTGAATTATGTTCCAAGTACAGAATTTTTAGACAGAAAATTTTTCACAGATATAGGTGTCAAAACATCATTCAAAAATGAGAAAAAACATAAGACACATACGGACAGAATTGTTCCATTTCAAAATTTTGTATGAATTCTGTAAATTCTCCGGTACTCAAGGAAAAATCCCTTTTACCTTATTGGTGAATCTAATAAGCTCAATTTAATGTATCTTTACACTGATTAATACCTTATATTAGTGAATCTAGTAAGCTTGATTTGAATTCGTTAATAGGAGAGTGAGTAATATTATTGTAAATTAATGTTGACCAACAAAGATTTTAAAATTACAAATAAGAAATGATGGGTAATGAACGATTTTGACATAAAACCAAATGTATTGATGTGTCATATCTCTAATCATTCCTCATATATCAAAATGTTAATCTAAAACTAACAAAATTACAATAAAGTCACTATAAAACAGAAAAAGTGCGTGATCAGTTTTGTGAAAAATAAAAATAAAATAAAAAAGATAGAACAAAGTCACAATATCTATTAAAAAAATATAAAGTTATGATACAACTTGATGATCTCGATCCTCGTCGGCCCCATTGCTTTGCTTCTGGGCTTGCGAGGGTGAAAACTAATGCCTTAAATATAGATTTAGACTCTCTTCTTTTTTTCTTTTCTTTCCCCCTCCCCCCCC
>NC_036250.1:3997275-4000869 GCF_002742605.1 Olea europaea var. sylvestris
TTCTTCCCCCCCCCCCCCCCCCCCCCCTTTTGATGTAATTGAGTTGATGATGACTTTTCCAGTTGCTATGAATTTATAGATCGATAATGATGATCAACTTGCTATTAACTTGTAGAGTATAATTATCATCGATCCTAATTATTATCACTTCGTGAAGCTGATCGCGAATCAACATTCACTGTGAGGTCATCTTGAGGGATGGAGGGGGGTAGGAGGCCCCTCTCGGGGAATTTGGCATCTCAAACTAAAATTTCATTAAGGATTGTTTAGGAATTGTCAAATTTTATTAAGGAGTTGGAGTTATTGTAAAATTCAATTTTATCCTAATTTATCTTATAAATAGAGGGTCGTCTTTAGGTTTTTTATCATCATCATAAAAGAGAGAAAGGTGTTAGAGAATGTAGGTGTGCAATTTTCTCTTATAAACTTTTTTTCATCATAGTGAATTACTGCGGTGGTGAAAAAAATACATATCACATTGAAGCGAGTTTCTATAAATTTTACATATTTTTAATTGTTTATTCTTTATTCAAATTGATTGTTTTCGATGTAATAAAATTATAGTTTATAATTCTCAACACATGATTCAAGGCAAAAACATGACAAAATTCGAAGAAATGAAGTTCAAAATTATTACATATTTATCAATTGAACTACATTAACGCGTGAAATCAATCGTAAGTACTCCATCTTAGTTGAAGGCATCAATATAAAATCAAACTTGACAAATTTGTAGAACCAAGTATGATCAATTATAATTTTGTATATCCTCCTCCCATGGCATGATAGCTTGATAAAGGTAAAAATTCAAATATATCATAAAATAATTTAAACTATACAAATCAAAACGTTAATAAAACATGCCATGAACTTTATGGCAAAAAATTCTCTTGGAATCACATTTTTTTTATTTTTCAAACATGAGTTATTGCACGACACATGGATTTTATTTGAGATATTATTAGTTTATATAACTTTGAACTAATATTCCATTAGCTTTAATGTTAACGTTCTTAAAAACATATTTTACAGTAATTTAAATAAGTTGTCTTTGACAGTATTTCTTTACCTTACGTCTAATTTCTTATTTTATTATATTTTAAGTCCATGTTTGGTGAAATCAAATTCTCAATAGATTTGGATAAGAGTTTATCAAATGTGTAATTGAAATTGATAAAAATTATGGGTCCCATAAAATGTATAATTAAAATTAATTATTGATTTTGATTTAAACTTTAATCAACTATTTAAGTTACACCAAACGTGGGCTAAGCCTTTGAATAATTGTTAAACATAGTTCAAATTTTGAAATTGGGCAAATAAAGATGCTTTTCCTTGACATCTTTCAAAACCAAACGTGAATTGCAGTGTTGGTTTGGAACAATCTTTGCTTGAATAATTTGTTTTATGCGAAAGCAAACTATGTAAGAAAAATACAATCTTAAAGAGGAAAAGGCCAAATGCTAATGAATCTTAGTTTGGATGTTGGCTAGTTAGGTTTGATTCTTTTGCTTACCTAAAATCAATTATTTTCAGTACTTCTTCCTTCAAACTTTGACATTCTCTCTCTTTTCTATAATTTTTCAACTAAATTAAAAATATTTAATTATCTATCGTGGACTGTAAATGTGGTTGCTTAACAACTATAGGTTAGAATACAGCTCACAGGTCTTATCAAATGGAGATTTATAGAATTAAGATTCTTTATCAATCAATTGACACATTAAGGTCATTTGTCAGGAGTTTTGAAAAGTTAAAAATTATTTATGAAATCAAGAAATTATTTTTGAATAATTTGATTAGAAGAGATTTTAGTAATCGTTTATCGAAAAGTTCTTCTATAAAAAGCAGATGTAAAAAAATAAAAAATTACGTCAAACGGATCGTAATATTATATGATTAAAGCAGCAAATGGTCCACATCGTTATCCTCCATGAATATATTTTATTTTATATCAAATTGTCTATATGGTGCATGGATTCTTTTGGGTCAGACATAGTTTTTTTATTTTATAAAAATCAAATGGGACGTAAAGTTCCTGTAATTGTGCATGAAAAGTGAACGTTACCCTTGTTAGGTCAAACGAAGAAATCGAAGTTTTTCTATTCTTTCGTTATTTTCAGCGTTGAAAATAGGAATTATCTCAATGTTTNAAAAAAAAAAAAAAAGAATCTGGCATTAATTCAAAAGAAATAACAGAAAGAAATCATATTAATTGCACACTTACCTTAACAATATCACCAACATTCCGACAGTCTCTATCTGACGAATGACCAACAGCATCATAATTCAAATAAATTCTAATAGATTGCTTAGCATCATTTTGCTGACTTGGCAATTCAGAAACACCAAGCAATGCCCTTCCCCTGCGTTGAAGGGGTTTTGAAACACCAGACTCCTCATAGAGCTGCCGGGAAACAGAATACACCTTGCGACCAGGTCTATTCCTTTGTTCAATTATCTGATCATGAATGCAAGAATGTGATATTATATTCTCGTTCCCCTTTTCAGCTCTTTGTCTCTGCAATTGGAGTTCTTTCGTAGTTGCACAAGCAGCTTCCAACAACAATAATATCAATAAAGCCTGAAAAATAAACACAATTGAAACCTTCAGAAGAATCAAAACATATAAATTTCCGAGTATATGCTTGAAAATACTTGTAGAGTTATTGTCATTTGGGGGCAGTGGGTTTGCGAGTAGAAAAAATACTCTAAAAAATCTCAAAAAATTTACGGAGCAGTTTATACTACCAAATTAATCGAGGAAAGTTTGAAAACCATAAGACTAACAACATCAAATCCTACTTCTTCCAAAATCATCAGCAAAGCATTTATGTACATGACTGGTTGTGTGTACAATTTAATAAATAAATAAATAAAATTAAGGTTTAACCTAGAAAGGAACGGAAGCGGATAAAAGACGACTGCTGCTATAATGATGCGTCAATTAAGCCAATAGTTGATTACAAGAATTAACAAAAATAACTAGAAAGGTAAATAACCCAGCAATTTATAAGAAAGAAGAGGGGAAGAAGAACCCAGAAAGGAAATTTTGCCAAAATTACAACCTTTGCCTACCTCAAAAAATCAGCCACAAATCAAAAAATAGAACCAAAAAAGCCATAAATATGGGAAGTCTTTTTCCGGAGTGATGACAGTTCTAAAACCCATAAATTTTTTGCTCTATTTTCTTTCCGGCATTTCCTCAGCTACCAGACGTCCCTCAATAAACGATTCTTACCTTTAATTAATGCAATAATTTTAGTTTTAAAAAAAAAAGGCCGAAGAAAAAAAGTTGAATCTTACCTTGATAAATATGACGGCAAAATTAAGCTTAAATCTTGGGTGTAAAGAAACTTCAGCACATCGGTTACGCCGAATCTTTAACTCCATGAAACGCCGGCGTCTAATGTTAACCACCTCGGTTCCATCAAATGACCGGCAATTCTCCGATCGGCCCCCACCCGTGAAATAAATTCCACATTATAAACTATGCACACAAACCCAGATAAATTGAAAATCCTCACTTCAGAAAAATATCAGAAAGATTTCACTTTTTTGTAGAACATCCCAAATGGCAGCTCAATATATTTG
>NC_036250.1:4006637-4016232 GCF_002742605.1 Olea europaea var. sylvestris
GTGAGTTTGTGACCATGTATTGTGGTGGATCGAGATCGACGTATGGTGTTTGTGACCGACAATTAATCTGTGATCTTCAAATTTGATCATTTTGTGACTAAAAAATATAATCTGTGATCATCAAATTGGAAAATACGTGACCTGTGACCTATAATATTTTGGATTTGTAACCATTTGTGACCTATATTTGTGATCCGTGACCTATAATACTTTGAAATTTGTGACCAATGACATAAGTTGTGGTCTATAAAATCGATAGATAAATTGTGATCTATAACTTCGAAATAATCTGTGACCTATCAAAATTTTGATTCGTGACCTCGAAATAATTTGTGACCAATTAATTTGATGATATGTGACCAATGAATAAATCTATGACCTATAATTGTGTGCACGTGGTCATTAATTGAATAATTGTGACTTTATTATATTTAATTAATAAATATATTTAATTAAATAAATAAAAACCTGATTTTTGCATTAGTTAAACTTAAAACATGGTTTTAGAATTGTGTATAGTTAATACATGGTTTATGAATTTTTCCCATTGCCAAAACCGGTGACGGGTCAAACGGTTTCGCGGTTAGACCGATAAATTTGCCGGTTTTTCTCCGGTTTTTAGGCACTAACCGAACCCCTTTTTTTATCGGTTCGCGGTTTTCCGGTCGGACTGGCCTGTCCGGTTCGGTTTTGACAACATTGGTATATTTTGTATTTTTTCCAACATTAGGACAATGTCATAAAAAGCAGCTACAATACGATTTCACCTTTGCATGCAATAATAAATGGTGGGTATGGCCAGATGTCCCTACTTAAATAAATACTAAATGTAACAAGTTGATAGCCCTAACGTGACACTGTCCTTCCATTAATTTACATAGCCAAAAATTATTTTTGAATAACATGTTTTTAAAAGCTCTTTTGACAAAAGGACTTATACTTAAAATTCGAGATTAATAGAGACAAGACTTTAAGGCTATGATAAGTGTACAATTTAAACCACAGGACAATATTATTTGAAGTATAGTAGATAATATTTTAGATTATTAGATTGTACTATATTATTGGTAAGTCCTACGTACTGACCTAGAAGAATAGGAAAAATTGAACCCCACATAGGTGGGTTATTTATTGCGGCTTGAAAAACATAATTGAAAAAGAATAAATTCACTGCTCTTATCATGATCCTAGTCATTGTGCGTCATATATGAGATATTTTATGAGTTGATGATCAAAAGGAAATGCGAGAGGGTAGAGTTCAACAGAGGGTTCGGGAATGAAGGGTGCCATACATACAGTACCACATGGGCCCTCCAATAATGTACAGGGCCACGTTACAATGACAACGTGGCCTTCTACGTATAACTTTTTTTTTCACAAATAGAATTGAGTCATGTCCTTGAGATTCAGATACGAAAAAAGTTCTAAACCTTTATGCAACCACCTCCGCACAAGTTCGCTACTTCCACAATCGCTATCCTTTTTAGAATATTCTAGCATGTGTTCGAAGCCAGTAACATCCCGCTTCAAACTCTCCTCCATTTGTATAAATATTTTGAAGATAAGCATCTGCAACTGCTTTAAGTTTCTTGATCTGTCCATAACGACCAAAATTTTCAAATTTTGTTAAGTTGTCATATGATCTTCTCAAAAAGTATGTTTATTTCTCAACTTGGATTGATGTCTTAAAGTTTGTCCAAGCATAAATTTCCATTCCACTTAAATGAAAATTGAGTCTGTCCTGAACACAGAAAGACATGATTGCTGATTTTTGATAATAATGCAGTTGCATTTGTGTTGGGCCATGCCAACCAAACTTTCTTCGGTGGATGTCTTAAATTTCACATTTTTAGCTGCTCTAATCGAAAAGTCTTCTTCTGTTTCTGAATATAAATTTGGTACCTACCCCATAATTTCAATCTTCCAAAAATAGAAGGGCAGGGGGTAGGGTTATCAAGACTTTGGGTTTCATATTAAAATATCAACTTTATTAAGAAGAGTAACACCACGTATTGGTCTATATTTCGATAATTAGTCGATGAGGAATTTATCCTTAACATACCCCATAAGATGCGACTGTTTTAGAAAATTAATTTTGAAAATTCACGTGCTTGTTTTTTAGTCATAATTGGGTCAAATTGTTCGTTTGTTCTTAATAAACTCTAATATCATATCAAAATCTGGTGTTTCATCTTAAAAGGTTAAGACGTAGTCCAAGTCTTTGTAAGTTAATTAATATTTCGATAATTAGTTGATCTAAAATTTATCCCATAACAATGGTAGGTTAGGGAATGGGACAGGGTGGGGTTGTATAGCATTTTGTTCAATACTCATCTTATTCACTTGCCAGGGAGTAGTTAAGAACCAGAAGCGATTTTGTCAAGCAATGTTAACATTCATGGAAAATTTCCATGTTGGTCCTCAAAGTATGATCTTTAAGTGGCTCCTCAGTCTTTATAACAGAGCATTGTGAACTTGGACCTATGGCCATTGGCCCATTGCTGCGCAGTAATCCCAGTAGGTAGGCGATTTCCATAAAAAGGAAAAAAGAAAAAAGGGTCTATTAGAAAGTTATTTTTCTTACTAAAAGATTATCATACTCTTGTTTTAATTGATACTGAACACTTACGATTTTAATTTTGTGTTAGTTTAAGAAATTTGTATTTGTTTATGTACCCCTTTTGAGTTGGACTAGATCACATGGTTGCAGCAATAGAGAACTGTTAGCGAACCCTTTTTATTTTTATTTTTATTTTTATTTTTTTTTTAACGAGGTGTCCCAGCTTACGCCAGACTATATCCTCGTCCTTGAACTTCCGGCTCCTCAGCAGCTCAGGGAGGTAAATCTCGAGATTTGCCCAAGTTGACCAGGGTTCGAATAGCCTTTATACTCCTGACCCCAAGGGAGCCTCCTCCATGGTTATTACATCACCAAGCTGCTCCAACCCTTCCTCTGTTTATTACAACACTCAGCTGCTCCAACCAGGAATCGAACTCCCCACGCTGGGGTTGCGAGCCCCGCACTGTCCTTCCTTTACCAACTTGGATGTGCCCCGAGGGCACTGTTAGCGAACCTTTTGAACACGTCAGTTTGTACAAAGGACTATCAATTAACCTAGTTAGTTTTCTTTAGGTGTTACAAAAATTGTATATGTATGTATTTATTTTATTTCTTTTTATCACCTAAAAGCAGAAAAACCACCTATACTTTTGATGATTTGAGAGAAGGATTTTTCAAATAAAATTCTATGAAAATCTTTTAAAATGAAAGTGTCTGAAACCTCATAAAAGTTTATGAATATCTTTGAAATTTCTTATTAAGGGCGCGTGTGAGAAAGCTTTTTATAAAAAATTAGTAGATTTCAATAAAAGTTGATAAAATTTTGGCCCCATGAAACGTGTGATAGTTGAACTTTAACCGATTAAAAAATTGATAACACTCCAAATAAGGCGTAAAAATAGAATGGTGGTGACTACTGGTCTTTGACAATGAAGCGTTTTATTTTAAGTTCCTTGATATAAGAAAATTATGGCATGTAAACGATAATTTTTTGTATACATTCTATCATTTTCTTATATCGTGTACCTGGTGAAGATTTGAGAGAAAACTTTACTAATTTAGAGGAATAAAGTCAAATGGTCAATGCAATAGAATGAAAGAGAGATTAAACCAACTATCTCTAGAGTCACTTCTAATAATAATGCTATTACAAGACTTTTTCAAAATTACAAGTGAATATGAATCTTCCTCGAAAAAGTCTAACTATTAATGAAAATTTTTAAACATCATTCTTCCAAAGCCAGGACTTGTTTGGACTGTATTAAGTTTACGTGTAGAATTATTTTATTGAAAAATGTATGATTGAAAAGGAAAGATGAAAAAATGGGAATTAAACACACTCTCAATACACACATATATACCATAATTGCTAAGACGAATTATCAAAATAAGAGGAAACTAGGTCCGGACATATTATTTATAATAGTTCAAAAATTAGATATTTGTAAAATGTTACGAAAAATCAGATATCCCTACAAAAGAAATCCTAAAATAAAACATCTAACATGCCCCCCCCCCCCTTTACACATAGACCATCTCTAATAGTAAATGTACATCACCTCCATCATCATCATTGCTGTCGTCACCACCATTAAACCCATAAACTACCACCATATTGAAGGTTTTTCTTACTTTTTTTTCTGTCTCTATTTTCACATATCCTTGTACAGAATGCAGCCCTCGTTGAACCTCATTTTTTTTAGATAGATTTTGAAAGAAAAAAAGAAGAAGAAGAAGAAGAAGTAATTTTGATGAATAACACGTGGTTAAAAAAAAAATTTGAATTTTCAAAATTATTTTATTGAAAAATGTGAATACTAAAATGAGTTTAGAAAGAAAAAGAAAAAAAAAAAAAACCTATGTAATTTTCTTGTGGTGATAGGGTGCACGTTGATGGTACGGGTGTGTTAGTGATATCGATAGGGATGAATGATGGATAAGTTATTAAATAACAAAATAAAAAATTACACAACTATTATTGGTGATGGGGTTGCGACGATGAAGAAATGATAGTGATGATGCTAAGATAATTGTGTAAAATTATATACACTATAATATGATTGAAATGTAACATGACGTGAAATAAAGATTTAAAGGCACACGTGATCTTGATAAATACTCGATCCATTTAATATTTGTAGTTGTGTCGAAATGAAAAATCTTTCTTTTTTCAACGGGTAAGAAGGAAATTAGAAAGCATCTTTGCTTGTAATTTAGTCCTTAAAATTATTGATTAATTTGTCAAAATTCTGACTAACTTCTTTTGACATTCATACGTTTTTCCCTCGGGTCAAGTATCTAGATAAGTCAGAAGCTACAAGAGATATTCGGTAGTTAATAACTTAATTTCTTTATTGTTGGGTTGTTTAATTAATAATTAACTTAAGATGGAGTTTCAGTCAAATCACTCCCTCGCAGTACCACATAAGGCAAAAAAAATTATTTACGAACTGAAATTTGAAGATACATGTTACATGCTATGAATTATGAAAATTTGGTTGATCAAAATTTAGTGGAATTTGTATGTGTGTGTGTGTATATATATATATATATATATAAAATAAAATCACGTGTTGTTCGTTTAAAGATTTAAGTACTGTTTTTAGATAAAGAAATTACTTTTGAATATATCTGAATAATTTTTTGGAAAGTTGGTTAGAAGAAAAAATAACTTCTTCAAAAAGCTGTTTTACAAGAAGCATAAGCAAAAATAGAAGTATTACCAAACGGGCCTAAATTAAATTACATATATTTAAATCTGAAGATGTTATTTTGTGATTTGCGTGGCTGTTCACCGGCAAATATAATTATAACGAGATCGTGCAATTGTCCCACCATTTGTCAGCACTTAGTCACCACTAGCTAGTTAGTGGGGGTTGGAAACCAGAAGTACTTTTTGTCATCAAAATTTGTAGCTTATTAATGTGAGCTGGACCCAATGTTTGTGATAATGGATGATAAATTTTGTGATACGTTTGGACTTATCTAGAGCAAACAGAATGTGCGACTCATTAAAGTACTGAGTTACTTTTCTCGTGTTAAAAAGATTGAACTAAGACCACGGTGAAAATTGCTGCGAAGTAAGTGTGGACTTAGATTAAGATAGTAAAAGAAAAATTATCATGATTGAGTTATGTCAGAATATTATCAATTTATATAACTACTTAGGTGGACTTTCACTCATTGTTGTGTGTATTTTGCGTTCTTAGGTAAAAACTCCAACTTTGAGTTGACTCAAGCAAAATGAAGATGTTTGGAGCTTAATTGTGACAAAAGGATGGAATCGCAAGATTGACAAGAAGTTCAAGAACTTGAGTGGAAGACTTGGAAGTTCAATTTGCGGATTTCATAAATTTCGAGGACTAAAACGGTCTTTGAATAAGATTTGGACCAAAATGGAACAAATCGAAAATTGAATGACAAAAATAGAAGAAATCAAAATTTGAATGGAATCTGGAAGAAACAAGGTAGTTGGAAGTAATAAAAGTTGAAGCGATGGACCAAATAATATTATGCCCAAGAAATCGAACGGGGAACCTATTCAGAGGACTTGAAGAAATTAGATATCAAAGTTTGCCACAGATTTCCAACAATAATTGAATTTGAAGTTCAATGCAAAAAATTACGTGTGTTTGAAATATAGCTACAGGTTTTGGCAAAGCGAGGGCAGCGTCTAGGCTCCACACCTGAATTTTGGATTCTTCGTTTGTTTTGACAACTTATTTTTTGGGATTTTAGAACTCACCCTATATTTAGCCCCCATTTTTTGAAAACTCATTTTTTCGAAATTCATTTTCAACCACACATTCTCTTATAAAACAAATTTACAAGTAAATCGAAAAATTTTCCTTATTTTTTAACCACACATTATCTTAAAAAATCACTATTACAAGATACTCTTTTTTTTCCCCCAAATTTACATTTTAATACCAAGCAGAGTCTGTAAATTAGAGAACCCTCGCATTGTAAAAAAGACGACTTTATAACGCAACGTACACCATCACATATCGTTAGAGAAGAATTCTTGAATACAACAAATTTTTCAAGACTTGAATGAATTTGAAGAGGAAGAATGGTCGTCCACGCTCCACAATCATTGAAGGATTCAGTATAAGGGTTGTATTTAACTTTTCTTCTAAATTATTCTGGTTGCATATTCATCTTCCATATTTTATTTTTGTGATTATTTAGACTAGACTTTTATTTTTAATATTACGAGACACATTGTTAATATTTGAAAAATCAATTACTCATTTTTATTAAATTCTTCTAACTGTTGATTGTTTATTATTTTTGTTAGGTCTAAAGGTGTAATTGGAGATTATGTGGACAAAATGACTAAATTGTAAATATGTAAAAGTCAGAGACTCAATTGTATGGTGTTATAAAAGTCAGGGACTTAGGGTGCAATTTAGCAAAGCTAGATGGAAGGACTAGGGTTTGAGTATTTGGTTCAAATCAAGGTCGCGACGCCGGAAGTTCGCTAGTTGTTCGCCCTGCCACCGCTAAAGCGAGAGGAAGCAAAATGGTCGTCGCTCGCTCGCCAGCCACTCGATATTCGCTCGAGCGAAGTGGCATCCCTCGTTATTCGCTTTCTTTTCGCTCGAGCGACGATGTTATATGAAAAATCATATTTTTCGATTTCTAGAGAGTTTGATACAGCCTAGGACTCCTAATTGCCTCCAACTATAAATACAAAGGCCGTGAACATGAAAGAGAGATTGTCACATTGTGCTTTACATAGATATCATCTTTAATATTCTCTCAAGTGATCCAAGGCAGAACTGAACAAGGAATTCATTCATAAACACCTTGTGATCTGAGCAATCCACTATTGGGGAAAACAACACTATTTGTGAGGACAAAACAACTGGACTTCTTCATCTGTTAAGAAAGGGACTCTCTTATTAGGAGATTGAGTGAGGTGGACGACAAACGCAAAAACTAGACAAGAACAGAATATTCTTGGAATTCCACTTGGTGATACAATCAGCTAGAGACCAGGAGGTTGTATTGGACAGCAGATTGGACTACAGGAGGTAGATCGGGAAGCTAGCAGTATTTACGACAGTAGATCGTGAGACTGGAACAACGGGTCTGACTTGGTATAGAGTTTGACATAACTTGTAATTGCTGGATTGGTATAGTGAAAATTACTAGCTTGGTCCCGGAGTTTTACCCACATTGGGATTTCTCCGTCATCATATTGTGAATTAGTGTTACTGTTTTATTTACTTTATACAAACTGACAATTCAACATATGCTTAATTGGATGTGTATGTTTAATCACTTAGACAACAATTAATTTGTAACTTGTTACAATTAATTGTATTAATTCCGCACGTAAGGTCAAACGGTAAATTGGAATGTAAACTTGGTAACGCTAAAATTTGAATTTGACATAGTAAAGTATTCCCGTGAATTTTCAAGTGGTTGTAGAATGTTCCCTAAACTTTCAATTTTTATCATTTCATTTTGATACTTGATCATCATTAGAATGTGTTAGTGATTCATATTATTTTTGAGAGGTTTAGTATGATATAGTTGTCATTAGTTTGATATCAAATCTCAGAAACAAAGAAATCCTCAAATCATATGGTTACCGTCAAATTTATAGGCCAATATGTATTTGTTTGTGACTTTTCCAAAATGTCAATCTATCTTAAGCCTCCTCGTAAGCCCAACACCACATACTCATCTCAAATTGCCCGCTAGACATTAAGAGCATGTTTGTCTCTCATTATGGGAGAAATTAAAGAGTTTTGAATAGTATTTTTTTAGGAATATGCAGTTAAAATTTTTAAAAAAAATAATAATTGTTGATTTGTATGTAGAATATTTTATCATATGAATGTGTGATGGAGAATATTAATGTAGCAAACAATTTAATTTGTTGAAAAATGACAAACATGGACTTAAGTGAAAATAGTCAGGCAACAATTTTAGTGGTTAACATATCGCAACATTTCTCTCCCTCAAATATGCCATGATATTTACAAACGAGAGGGTGTCTTTGACTAACTTTGACTAATTCTATTTCTCATTCATCATAAGAGTGTGTTTGATTGCATTTATTTTCCATGAAAAATATCAAATTTTCACCCAAATTCTAATTTTCGAGTGTTTGATTGCTAATTTTTTCCATTTAAAATATTTTTCAACTTTTGAAAATATGCCTAATTTTTTTTTTTTTAAGAATAATATTTTATTTTCTTAGTAATTTTCACTGCCAATCAAACACCCTCCAAATGTAAGCTATGCCACTTGCAAAATGGTAACTAAAATTGAGAAATCTAGAAAATTTATCAAAACCATTTATCGCATTTGACTTGAAAGTCTCCATGTAGCAAGTATCACAACTCAAGAAGACTACTCAAACTTAATACAATCTATACATAAATGAACTCAGATTCATAGTCCATTTATATTAACTCGAAGTCATCCTATTGACTATGCACAATTCAACCATGAGCAGAACTAAAAAATGTCCCTCTTGCATGATCGCCATATAGTGCAACATTTCCACAGCGTTCTAGTTTCGAGTAGTGAGGATAAAAGGCTTCACATAGCTCATGGTACTTCTCAACATCAAAGTTGTGAATTTTCATAAGCTTCTTTTGCTTCACTTTGAACCGTCGCTGAAAGTAGCCTTCAAAAGTGGGCTCCTTTGATGTTCTCAAAAAGAAGGCGTAAGCAAGTGCAAAGTGAAGAGAGGTGACAAAGAAACAAATGGGCTCCATCACATCCCAACCTAGTTCCCAAGTAAGCCTCATAAAGCCCAATGTTTGGAGGACTAAAAAGCCCAGCCCACAATAGAGTTCACCACGAACGACGGATTGGGCTTTTCGGTCAATCAAGGCCTTTTGTTTTTCTAGCTGGTCCAATTCTTTCCTTCTTGGGTCGTTTGGCATGGTTATTGATTGGGAAATTATTTTCTCCATTGATTTTGCCCACTGGACACAAATAAGAGTCTATTAAAATTTAAGCAAAAATTAATAATTAATCTCTATCACATAATACATGGGATCCATAAAT
>NC_036250.1:4024170-4026766 GCF_002742605.1 Olea europaea var. sylvestris
TTCTAAAAACTCTTATATAAAAAAAATAGAAATAAATGAATAACCCCTATCAAACAAGCCATAAATATGTTTTATATATTAATAATTTTTTTTGAAACGAAGTACATTAGAGGTTCCTTTGACAACATATTACCTCCAAACAGGGATGAATCTAGGATTGGATTCAAGATCGGACTACAAAATTTTAAACTGGGCCACTACGCGTAAAAAAAAATTTTTACATATAAAAAACTGATTTTTTACCAAAAAAATTAAAAATACCTTAAAATTTTTTTTCTTGGGCCTGAGGGAGGGTGGGCTACAGCCCAGCCCCCCCTCAATCCGTCTCTGCCTCCAAAGCATAAACATGTATGGATAAACTCTTTTGCACGTCAATAAATTTGTGCCACGCCCATGACAACGAATTTTCTATGGCTTATTATTTTAATATTTCATTGTTTTGGTATGTACTTAGGTAATCAGTTGCTTTTAAGAGAAGAGTGGAACTCTTTTGTTAAATTAATCCGAAATTAACGTCATGCAAACTTTCAGGTAATAACAAAGGCGTTATCCACTCGGGGATATCTTACAGTGTGGTGCACATAACAAGGGGAGTCCTTGAACTTTTTGAGTAATTTCATATAGATGTATATTTTTTCTATCACAAATGATTGCGAAAATTCAAAAAACGTGTTTATTACTGATTTAAATTATAAAAGTGGTTTGAGTACTTATAAACAATTTATAAACATTATCCAAACTTAGAGTTTAGTCCACAAAATAATTGTGTCATAGTCTATGACCTTTTAAAATTGGATAAAGATATTTGGACATGGCCAATATGGCATTGTCCAAACAAGGAGCCCTCGGCACCCTGGATGAACAGGGCCTCCAGGATAGGGCTTCCTGTTTGGACTGGGCCAATATGACTCTATCCGTCCAGCGTAGTCTTTTAAAATTTGACGGTCAAATCTATGTGTATTCGAATATAGGGACACGACATAGCATATCAGGTGCAAGATGGGTTAGGCTTGTATAGTTTCATCATGGATCATATTGGATAGCACGAATTATTTTCTAGTTTAGCAATATAGTAGTCAAATAGAATTATTTTCTAGTGATGACCATTTATTATTATTATTATTTTTCCCTTCCTCGTGTGGGAGTTAGAATTAATTCTAACCTGTGTGTATAGATTCGTTGTGGATCATGTTGGATAGCAAGAATTGTTTTCTAGTTTAGCAATATAGTAGTCAAATAGAATTATTTTTTTGTGGCGGCCTTTTACTTTTTTTCCCCCTTCCTCACGTGGGAGTTAGAATTAATTCTCATTTATCTACTACTTGTCCCATAGACTAAATTTGTAAAAGACGAGCAATCAAAATGATTTTGGAGCATCCTCAAAATTAGATATTATTCCTTGAATAATCATAGTACCAAGTACATCGCTTGCTCTCATTTGACCATTTGCATATATGTATCAAGATCTCGATTCATGAATTTCTCAGTTCGAGAAATCAATATTCTCCAGGTTGGACTTAAGTTAGTTGTGTTGGGAATCTACTTATACATGCACAGCGAAATTTAAAATAATTTTCGATTCCCACCAAGAATCGCCTTTGTATTTAGATAGAAATTGTGATAAAATTGTACATTTTCCAGACCCGCAAACTTCTTTGCTTTTCTTTCAGTTTTATCAACCTTGATTTGCCACCACAGCTGTCCAATTGTCCAGCCTCCAACGGTGATCCACACAGAGAATAAGGTTGCAACTTCTAGGGTTTTTTCTTGTGCCAGCAAGAATAATGAGAACCATATGGACCTCAAACCCTAATTATGTATTTATATAAACCCAAACAGGCTCGACCCGATCCGGTCCAATAATTAATTAATCCAATTAATTAATTCGAAAATATAAATAACAAATCCAATTAATTAATTTATCCAACGATTGTTAAATTAACCAATTGGCAATTTGCAATCTTCCAATTCTCTTTTGTGTGTGACCCATTAGGTTCCCGACCACGATACCTAACGACGTGAAATATTATTTTGATCTAATCAAAATTGATAAATTAAAATACCCTTTTAATTTATCGTCAATTCACATTCGCCGTCCCTGATTGACATCTAGCAATGTGTCAGGGCAATACATGTGACGGGAAATGTCACGTGGTATGACAAAACCAAATTCGTTCGTTTACCGTGAAACTATAATCCCTTCGTCAATATGATCCGATCAATTACGAGATATGGAATTGTGTCAATCTCGATCATCGATCATATCTTTCATTCCACTATTAAGTCAATATAAATCGAAAACTCTTTTTCGACTTATGAGTACACCTTGGCCAAGGATTTGATCATTGACTTAATTGAATGAAACGCAGATCATAATCTCCTACTATCTAAGAGTGACGAATCCTTTATTAATCAATCACAACCTTCATACGATTCTTGACGTACCCGAACGATGTCGTATTAGCGGCCCTTTTCAGAGCAACATCCAACACCGCCAAAGTATGACTGTCCTCATATAAGGTACTATGACGACCTCAAGTCAAAGGACCAATTTCACTACCGAACGTTAGAGATTAACCACTGACACTCAGATAGT
>NC_036250.1:4026783-4030715 GCF_002742605.1 Olea europaea var. sylvestris
GTATCTCGTTATTACTTACGACCACGGATGATTTAATATTCAATCAAATGTAATTTGTATCTCACAATCACAACTCATTGTGATTAACAAATTACAAATATTTGAATCTACGGACTCTATTATTTATTTAATTGTCTATTATTAAATAATAGATCTGTCATTTAACTGCATTAATTACATATAAAAGTATTTATGTCCAAAGTTGATTGGACCTAGGGCATAATACTTACAAACTCCCACTTGCACTAGATCCAATCACTTATGTATCAAATATCATAAGTCTACATGACGATCATGTTTATACTACGACAACCCTTTGTCAGTGGATCTGCAATGTTATTAAATGTGGAAATTTGCTCTTCTCTTTGCGTCATTTCTATGTATTATCTCTCTGATGAGATTATACCGCTTTAATACATGTTTGGATCATTGATGAGACATTAGTTCCTTTGCTTTCGCAATGACTCTATTGTTATCACAATACTATTGTATGTGATCAACAATATCAGGAACCACTCCAAGTTCATTTATGAACATCATGATCCATATTGTAACTCTTTGCTACTTCTGAAGTATCCATGTATTAGGCTTCTACTATTGAATCAACGTTTGCTTCACGTTTGGAACCTTTCCAACATACCGCTTAAGAGTAAACCAGTATCTCCATATGAAATCTTCTCAAGATTTCATCTATGTAAATTGGGATGAGTTAAGCAATCTTCTAGATCTACCTCTATAGATCAAGTTGTTTATCCCATATCGTTTATGATTAAATCCTTTAACAACCATTATTTCAACGATTGAAACATAGGGATATCGTTTTCTATAATATTAGGAATACGACAATACTCCCACTATCTTCTTGTAAACACACAATTCATTTTCAAATTTGATAAAATCAAACACTTTGACTTGTCATCAAATCTAAGATTTTAGTTCCAAGAGACTTCTCTTAACCTATAGTCACGATATGCAACTGTTGCAAACAAAACCCGAATGGACTTAAGCAAGGCTACAGGAGAAATATTTCACCAAGGTCAACATTTAACCTTTGCTTCTAGCCTTGCTTTGTATATATGGATATTCATATCCATATCGACCCTTTCTTTTGTAAACTATTTACAAAAGCTTATGAGCTTTATTCCATTAGGAGGCTTGACCAAGATCTAAACCTTGTTCATTTGCGTCGAGTCTCATTTCGAGTTTCATGGCCTCTTGCTGTCTCTTTTAAGTCAACACTTGACTTTATTTTGTTGCAACTAGCAGGTTCATTATCCTGGATCACTGATACCTGATTAATGATCATGAGTTCGCACCTTCTTGAAGGTCGAATGATCCTACTAGATTCACATAGAGCTGTCATGTCCTCAGGAGTCTTTACTTCCTGATCCAAAGTATGTCACATATCAGATATGGGATCAAACTCGGATTTATCTACTTGGTTAACTATATCTGTGGACTCTTGAACTCTTTCAAAATTCTATTTTACTCCCACTGTCCTCTCTTAGAGTAAACATTTTTTCTAAGAAGACGATGTGTCGTGAGACGAAGACTTTCTTCATGATAATAGAATTTGTATTCAAATGTCTCCTTTGAATATCACACAGATATGTATTTATCGGATTCTGTCTCAAACTTATCCGATTTAAGGCGCTTCAAATAAGCGTCATGACCCCAATCTTTCATATAAGATAAATTGGGACTATTGTCTTTTCATAACTCGTATGGAATTCTGTTAACCAATTTAGATGGGACATGGTTTAGTGTGTTGTACACTGCAATCAATGCGTGACCTTAAAACAATTTTGAGAAATTTGCATGGTTTGTTATTAATCGCATTATATGTAATAATTAACGATTCCTCCTTTTAGATACACCACTTTGCTGTAGTGTATATGAAGGAGTCCGCTGCACGAGAATCTCACTCTCTTAGATAATCTAAATTTTATCTTTAAGATACTCTCACTTGATCGAATCTTAATGTGAAGGTATCTTTACCTATTTGTTTCTCTAATTCTAGTGTGAATCCCTTGAACTTTTCAAGAGTTTCATGTTTGAGTTTTCATCAAGTGTACTAGATCATTGATGAAATAAGAGAAACATTACCTGACATTGATTGACATGAATCCATATGCATCACTATGCATTAGACCAGTAATTATGCTGATCTTTCTTCTTTTCAAGCAAAAAAAAAAAGATTTGGTCATTGTGCCAGACATGCATAATTTGTACTTATTAAAATGAATTAATCCCAAGTATACATCTTTATGTAACTTTGGAATTATATTTCATCTAAATGACAAAGTCTGTCATGCCAGATTTTGGTAATAATTAGATTATAGTATTTATGCTTTATAATTTCTGTACTTATTATAGAATCTTTAGTATTAAAGAATATAAATGTCGTTTTATAATTTACCATAGCCATTAGGATCTTTAACAAGAACAACAATTGTCCTTAACATTAAAATAGTTCATGTCCGAACATGAAATTCATTTTAATGTTTCAGCTATAGTTGGCATAAAACGACATTTCTCTAATTCCAATACTAAACCAAAAGGCAATGGTAAGAAGTATATTCATACAGGTAATGTAGCAACCTTTGCTCATCTCCAACGTGTATGTCAACTTCTCCCTTTCGCAGTGGTCTACTTCTTTTAGTTTCTCCATATTTGTATAAGTATGAGATTTACATCTGGTATCAAATACCTAAGAAACTCGTGGAGTAGACGTAAGTCATACAATATTCCTTCCAATGACCTTTCATTCTATAATGAGACCAAGGGTCATTAGATTTGGTATTTGTCCTTTCGCTTATACTGTCTTAACCATATTGGGTGCTTTCACAATGCCCTTTTAGACTTCCTCTTAATATCTTTAGAGGAATCAATGGTTTGCCCACTACCAACTTTGATAAAGGGGTTAACAGTCCTAAACATGTTAAGCAACTCAATATTTTTGCATTCGAGCTTATTCACGTTAAATTCATAATTAGTTGTGAATAGCTTTAGCTGACAGATATTACAGGACCAAGTCACTACTTAGTTCATGGTTTATGATTGCATACAGTTGAGACATTTCTCAACGTCAATCATCTTCAATGTCTAAGCATCGATTGAAGATTACTCTGTCATTTGGCACCGGTATAGTTGTTTGGAAGTCTCATATCCTTCCACACATGATTATTATCATACAACTCTTTGTAGTGAAGAACTATGTGTTAACATCTATACTCTCAAGTTACTTTTGTAACTCAGTGACATAGTTGCAAGTATCACATACGTTGCAGTACTATTATCATCACTGCGTTTACTATAGTAGCCACATCTTCTTTAATCGAGTCATCAGCTGTGTCTCTGGAAATGGCTACTCAAGGACGTGACCAATTTTCTCATGCATAAGAACAATTTTCAAATTACAGTGTCAATTAAGAAAATATAGTTTGGTTGTTGGCATCTAGTATGCCATTCAAAACATGTGGTTACTCAGATTCAATATAAATGTAAATGACGAAAAGGAAAAGAATAAAATATATAAAATGCATTAATTAATTTAACATGGACTTTTATTAAATTAATTATGCTCACACCGTTTAAATAAAATTTATGACCCTCTCACATAAATTTATGGAATCCATGCTTGACTCCCAGTGGGCTGGGATCCCATCTATTATATTAAGACCTTGAGTGTACTCAACAAACCCTAATATAATATTTGGGTAGATACTATTATCAATTGTATCTCCATACAACTCCCAGATCATTAAGCTGACAACTCTTTGTTTTCACACATCTTATGTGTTAGCTTAACATGCCTCTAAAATTTATCTCCTTGAGTGTACTCAACAAAAGATAAATTTTAGTTAAGTCAAACCCATCATTCAGAAATATCAAATATTTCATAGTGTCAAACATATCCCTAATGGACCAGC
>NC_036250.1:4030769-4041185 GCF_002742605.1 Olea europaea var. sylvestris
GCCATAAGGAAGACTAGTTGGTCAATTCCTAGGGGGTATAGCATTGAACAGTGTCAATGCACCATCTCCATGGTCTCCACCTCTTCTTATCTCTTCAATTAGTCCAATTCCAACATGTATCGTATACTAGTTGGCACGCATGCCTAAATGAAATTGGACTCGCAGGCCAATGGTAACAATAATAATAATGGACTCGCAGGTCCAAAATAATAACAATAATAACGGGCTCGCAAGCCCATAAAATGACAAAATTAAAAATTAACCATTCAACACATCCATATGGTCGAGTCCATAATCGTCCACTAATAATACATTAATCACATAAATGTATACTTATATAATATCTAATATTATATGCAAATAAGTTTCAAGTTTCTAACAATTAAGTCGTCTAAACTCTTTTAGACAAATGGATCGGATTAATTAAATAATTAATTAATCATATTAATTGATTATTTAATTAGCGGGAATATTTAATTAAAGTCAAATTTTAATTAAATAACAAATTAGAGTCCAACTCTAATTCAACAATTATATGGCGGGATTATTTAATTAAAATCAAATCTTAATTAAATATCAAATTAGAGTCAAACTCTAATTTCAAAATGTAAGGCGGTTGAATTTAATTAAAATCAAATTTTAATTAAATGACAAAACTAGAGTTTAACTCTAAATCTAAGATTTTAGGGCGAACATGTTTAATCAAAATCAAATTTTAATTAAACATCAAATTAGAGTCTAATTCTAATTGGAATAAATTATAGGGTAAATTGATTTAATTAAATTCTAATTTTAATTAAATAGCAAATTAGAGTCAAACTCTAATTCCAAGAAGAAATTTAGGGCGAGGCAATTTAATTAAAATCAAATTTTAATTAAACGTCAAATTAGAATTTAATTAAAATCAAATTTTAATTAAATAACAAAATTAGAGTCTAACTCTAATTCCAATATTTAGGGCGGAATTATTTAATCAAAATCATATTTCAATTAAATACCAAATTAGAGTCCAACTCTAATTCCAAGAAGAAATTTAGGGCGAGGCAATTTAATTAAAATCATATTTTAATTAAACATCAAATTAGAATCCAATTCTAATTTCTAAAATATCTTTGGGCGAATAATTTAATTAAAATCAAATTTAAAACTTAAATTGAATTAAGATTTTAATTTAGGATAAAACTCCTAAATAAAATAAAATTCAATTTAGGGTCAAAGTTTAATATTTAAGTCAAAATCCAATTTTAACAAAAATATAAAATGTCGTCAATTTTAAATAAAATTTTAATTTGGGTCAAAATTAAATTATGGGTCAAACCCATTCAGAATATAATTTTAAAACCATTTTAAAATTCAAAATCAAAACCATTTTTAAATTTTGCACATTTACCCAAGATTAAAATTACAATCAGAGGCTCCCAATTTCAAAAATTATAAGGACCTCCAATTTCTTTAAATTATAAAAGGGCCCCTTTTGTTATTTACAGATATGCCCCCGGTAGTGGAATTGCAAGCAAGGGTCCTCAATATCAACCTTTTGCAAAATAACCATTATTTTAAAATTTTAACAAATGGACCCCAACATCATATTGCAATCGGGCCCCCACAATTACATTAATTGCAGAGGAACCCCCGCCTCCACCCAATTTCTGAAAAAACCTAAACAATTTTTTTTTTTGTTCGTTCATGCCGGCGCCACTTTAATATAAACCCTAGTTATGTATTTATATAAACCCAAACAGGCTCGGTACGGTCCGGTCCAATAATTAATTAATCCAATTAATTAAACTCGGTCCGTGAATTAATTAATCCAATTAATTAATTCGAAAATATAAATAAAAAATCCAATTAATTAATTTATCCAACGATTGTTAAATTAACCAATTGGCAATTTGTAATCTTCCAATTCTCTTTTGTGTGTGACCCATTAGGTTCCCGACCACGATACCTAACGACGTGAAATATTATTTTGATCTAATCAAAATTGATAAATTAAAACACCCTTTTAATTTATCGTCAATTCACATTCGCCGTCCCTGATTGACATCTAACAATGTGTCAGGGCAATACATGTGACGGAAAATGTCACGTGGTATGACAAAATCAAATTCGTTCGTTTACCGTGAAACTATAATCCCTTCGTCAATATGATCCAATCAATTATGAGATATGGAATTGTGTCAATCTCGATCATCGATCATATCTTTCATTCCACTATTATGTCAATATAAATCGAAAACTCCTTTTCGACTTATGAGTACACCTTGGCCAAGGATTTGATCATTGACTTAATTGAATGAAACGCAGATCATAATCTCCTACTATCTAAGAGTGACGAATCCTCTATTGATCAATCACAACCTTCATACGATTCTTGACGTACCCGAACGATGTCGTATTAGCGGCCCTTTTCAGAGCAACATCCAATACCGCCAAAGTATGACTGTCCTCATATAAGGTAACATGACGATCTCAAGTCAAAGGACCAATTTCACTAACGAACGTTAGAGATTAACCACTGACACTCAGATAGTTATCCATGTGGAATCTCTCGACGGGTCTCCAATGTTTTGTTCTATAACAAAACATCCACGTGTTCATTTAAGTGTCACCACACTTTAACTTGTGAGATCGGCTACTTACTTCACAAGTAAGAAATGCCACACGTGATAGTCTATCCGTAATAACGATATCCGTATCTCGTTATTACTTACGACCACGGATGATTTAATATTCAATCAAATGTAATTTGTATCTCACAATCACAACTCATTGTGATTAACAAATTACAAATATTTGAATCTACGGACTCTATTATTTATTTAATTGTCTATTAATTAAATAATAGATTTGCCATTTAACTGCATTAATTACATATAAAAGTACTTATGTTTAAAGTTGATTGGACCTAGGGTATAATACTTACAAGTTGGCTAATATTTTAGAAAATTGCATTTGCATAATTCTCTCAATTTATGTTAATCCTTTCATTTTCTTGTGGCATTTTCATCTTAAAAAAACTTAGAATTCTCAATATTTAAAATATTGCATGATGCATTTGAGTTTAGTTTTTGTCGATATCAACTTTTCTCATTTTTTTTTTAAAGACGAAATATAACACCTAACAAAATATTTATTTTTGAGTGATGACAATATAATAAGATAGCCACTTTTACAATGAGAGAGACGGAAAATGATTTGAAAACATAGAAGAAAGGAAATATGAAGAAAAGCGAATATAGTTATTGAAAATTTAAAACATGGTAAACTTTTTCATTCAATATTTTCACTACACATCATTTTCAATTATCACTTATATACTATTTTTATGTACATGTGGCAAAATTCTTAATTCAAAATGTGCACACATAGATCTATATTATAAAAATTTGCAACTCGAAGTTGTAGACAAAAGTCGTTGTAGTATAGTGGTGAGTATTCCCGCCTGTCACGCGGGTGACCCGGGTTCGATCCCCGGCAACGGCGCGATATTTTTATTTTCATGCAATTTCAAATATTTTTTAGATAAACGCGCCGAAAATTTTCTCATCTCATTTCTCTCTCCAAAACACAGCCTTAGCTTCTTTCAGGTTTCTTATGTCAAGCAGGTACAGTTTCACGCTTTCTTATTTAATTTTCTTAAATTCATATGTATTTGTCTTGAATGCGTACTGTATTTATACCTAGATTAACCTCCGCATGTGTATGCTGTTGATTTTTCATCAGATCGTTTTATCGTTAGCTCAAATTTCTTTAGATACTGCTTAAATCTCTATATTGCAGGCGAATTATTTTCCTGCTCCATTGTTAGTTTTGGTCGATATTTTTAATTTTTGAGTTTCTGTAGACCGTAGCTATTCAGAGTGTTCAGTTGTTCAATTATTTGTGGATGTTTACTCTATTTTGAGTTGGTTCATCATTTATTTATTTTATTATATTTTTTATGTCTCTGCATTAAAATGCCAGAATTTAAATTCCGTTTATATGATGAATGCCTATTAATTAATAAATTAGCAGAAGTTTTACTTTAAAGCAATTAAAACGCGGTGAATATAGTATTTGGTAAGCAGAACTCCGTATGTGGAGTTTTGCTACACGTACACCGGAGTGTCACTGGGGTTGACACTTAGGTCTACACTCCCCTCACATGGGGGATCCGTACACTGGAGTGTCAACCCCAGTGTACAAATAGCATTTTTCGTGCCACTAAACACAGTATTTTCTACTGTTTCTTATGTGTTGTAAAAAGACTTTTAATAAAAGACTGCCTGAAAGTTAATGGATCTCTTAGTTGTTGAGAAGGTTGCCCAAGATAAATAGACACTACAAAACTTTATTGCATTGGAGAAGCTATACTTTGACTATCCAGTTCGTCAATATATGGTCTGTTTTCCAAATGTTCGAGGGATGTAATTTCATTTGTTTATTTCTGTCCACATGGGCAATACCGATAGACAAATAAAGAAATCAAGGAGATTTAAGAGCAATTATGATGAATAAGTTTTCTCTCTTTATCGTACAACCTTTATTGTAGTAGCATAACATTTTTTTTTTATACTGAGTGTTACGCCTCATTTTACGAGCCTCGGAACCACTCCGACCTCCCGAAGCCTCTCCGAAGTGATACACCAATTCCTGTCACTGATCTGCCGAAGTGTCCCGTCTCCGACCCCGTTAGAAGATTCGCTGCCAATTTAAGATTTGCTCTGCATATAAGGTTAAATTGATGTGACGTCCCCCATAAAGCTATTTGATGTGACTTATCAACTTTATGTCAATTCAAATCGGGGGAAACAAACTGTCCGCCCACTCTACAAGCGCGGCTGATTGACGCCTATGAGCAGACGCTTCATACCGTCAGATGTATACACGTGTTCCACATCCCACGGTTCATACCACCTATAAATACCCAAAGATTGGCCAGAGGCAAAGGTAATGAAACTCTCAATAGATAGCACTCCATAACAAGTTTATATATTCTCCTCTCCCTTTATTGACTGATTGATTTGTGTAGGCCCTGGACACTGTTCCGACCACCCAAACCTGACTTGACCGTCGGAGTGTATACGGCCGCCACCACCGTTGGTTCCGGCCGTGTGCGCCTGACAGTTTGTTCATTTCGTAGGGAGGAATACGTGGAGTAGCTACAAGTTGACCACGTGGAAGAGCCATTTTTAGAGGTCAACAGTTGGAATATCACAAAATATGAAATTTACATGTTTGGCTAGGCTTAAAATGTTTAGTTATAGTAAATAAGTAAGTTTTGAAATAAGTAGGATTTTGTTGATTGAAGTTGAAAACATGTTTACTTATTTTGAAAATCGCCCCTTACTGAATAATTATTTTTTAACTTAAAAATGTGTCGGAAAATAAAATTCACTTAAAAGAATATGTTGATTTACTTTTAAGCCAAGCCAAAACATGCTTATATGCAATTATTAGATCACACCTTGAGTTTCTTTACAAGATGTTCATATTCATCTATCTGGCAGGACATTTAATCAATATTGTCCTTCAAATCTGCATTTGACGCTCCTGGAATAGCAAGTTTAGCGAGAAGTGAACCTAGAATGTTGCCACACATCCCTTGACAATAATTTAGGTGCTGTCGTACTTTGGTGAACCAGCAATATCTAGACAAGTGCATCCTCAATGGAGGATCAAATATAAAAACATAGAACAAGAAGCATCCATAAGGTATCGAAGCCCCGTAAAAATGAATGTTATTAGAATTACCTTAGGTAAAAAAGTAAATTAATTTACATATATCTCTTTTGGGAATGTTCGGTCAAATGGTAAATAAAACTATCGCATTTTCATGACTTTGTAGTCATTTTATGGACACGGTGTATAACCGAGAGAAGAAAACTACATTACTCTGATGATTTCAAAACTCTGGGACTTTGAATCCTTCAACATCTCCTTTTCCTTCTTCAATTGTACCAGAGAAGAATATTTGAGAATCTTGATTATTATAATTGTTACCAATATAGAGATATATTTTACAATAGACAATATAGACATAATAATGACAGCTATACCACCATAACATTATTAGCAGACTGAAAAATGTCTGTGGAAAACCAGTTCTATAAAATTCTCTGGAAGTTTTTCGTGGATTAGCATCTCGATGTCCTTTAATGAGCATAAAGAAATTGTCCCATGATCAAAATAATATATAGAAGAAAAACCCAACATTCAAGAGAAAACGCCCCTAGTTATTTTGATTTTAATCTAATTTTCCTGAGTTCCAAATAAATCATTAGTAATCAATGATCCCACACAACAACACAAGTATTTACCTCTCTGTATCTTGCCGAATGTTGGAAAACTCAACATCAAAGGAGCTTTTACCAACATTGACCAATTTACCAGACATCTGCAAACAAATAACTGTACTACACTCCTCAAAAACTAACTTGTATTGTCAACAATAAAAACTCTCTAAACAAGTATAGATGTTCATGATGGCACACTTACTATTGAATTTGATGATAAAATTACTAAATTCAATATTTATGATTCCATAAAATGCTCTAATGATGATAATCTTGTTTACTCTATTAAAGTGATTGATCATTTAGAACAGAAAATTTTAGAACCTAATGAAAACAATGCAATGAAAGTCGCCATTGATAAGAATATCGAGGAGATGGATCAGGATTTACCCCTGAATACTGCCTTACAGAAACCGTTGTAGCATTGAATGCTTCTCCCAAGTTACCAAAGTCAGGTAAAAGTTTGCATAGTTTTTTGTCAATTTCTAACAAGAGACATTTTTATGTAGGTTTCCAAATGGTGGAGGTGAGAACATGGGGACTTGGAAATCCAATTGATGCCGGTTGAAGAAGGAAGCAATAAGTCTAGCCAAAGACAATAAACAAAGGCGCTGCTTGGGAGACAACCCAAGGGAAGTTCGTTCTGTTATCTTTTTATTTTTATCTTTTTATATTCATATGTTTGGTTAATGTTATCCTTTTCTTTGCATTTTATCTTACATTGGGGACAATGTAAGTTTTAAGTGTGGGGGAGGGAATTTAAGTTGAGTCTAAAATTTTCAGATCGTGTTTTTGTGTTTATTTTTGATTTTTTGATAAAAATTCGACATAAGAGGGAGAAAACAAAGTGGTTTTGAACGATTTTAGTTATGTATGCTATTTGCTAGATTCAATTAAGGTTCTGAAGAATTCATAACATGATTGAATAAGTAATCTCCCAACTTAGAGTTAATTAGTGTGGTTATTTTCTTTGAAGATAGTAGTAACTAGATTTTGTAAACAAAAAGCCGGTGAGATTTTGAGCCTTATGACTAAGATATACATATCAGTCTCACTATTTTCTTTCAAGAGTGATTTTCTTCCATGGATTTGATTCTTTAGAACTTGCCTTGATTCTCTTCGAGGCCATATTGATACATGCATGCATGAATATGATTAATGTCATCTTTGTTATGTACGTTAACCATCTAAGCCAAACAGCCTACCCTGCAATTAATTTTACCCTTTGTTAAGCCCATTTGAACTTGATTGTCTTTTCTTTTGTAAACCCATATTACAAGTTTTAAACCTGAAAAAACAATGTCTTTACCTAAGCCATAGAGCTAGTGGAGTATTGTTCATCGTTTTGATACATATGGGAGTGCGAAAGAAATAAGTGTGGGGGTGTCTAAAATTTTGGTAGGATTATGATGGTGGAACCCCTCTTATGCCCCCCATAGACAGAAGAGACGCGCGCTGAATCCGGAACGGTACGAGGCACTGAAAGACGAAGTAAGTAAACTCGATCGCAGTGGTTTCATCAGAGAGGTCATATACCCGAAGTGGATATCCAACCCGGTTCTGGTGAAAAAGTCCAGCGGGAAATGGAGGGTCTGTGTGGACTTCACAAACCTGAATAAGGCATGCCCCAAGAACAGCTTCCCACTTCCAAGAATTGATCAACTGGTCGACTCCACTGCTGGGCATGAACTATTTAGCTTCATGGATGCGTACTCGGGGTACAACCAAATACCCATGTTCCGACCTGATGAGGAAGCTACATCATTCATCACGGACAGGGGGCTGTATTGCTACAAAGTCATGCCCTTCGGATTGAAAAATGTTGGGGCTACATATCAGAGGTTAGTCAACATGATGTTTGTCGAACTCATTGGCAAAACCATGGAGGTCTACGTGGACGACATGTTGGTCAAAAGTCTCCAGGCGGCCGAACACGTGAGTCACATTGACCAAACCTTCCAGACACTCAGAAGGTATAACATGAAGTTGAATCCCCTCAAGTGCACTTTCGGAGTAGCATCGGGCCAGTTCTTGGGATACATTGTAAATCAGAGAGGAATTGAGGCAAACCCGGCAAAGGTGGCGGCTATAATAGAAATGAGTTCACCTCAGAAGCCAAAGGAGGTTCAAAGTCTCAATGGCCGGATAGCCGCCCTCAGCCGCTTCATCTCCAGAGCCACTGATAAAAGCTTGCCTTTCTTCAAAATATTGAAGCAAGGAAAGAGGTTCCAGTGGACTTCGGAGTGCCAAGAGGCCTTCGAGTCTCTGAAGAAGCACCTCGGTGAATCGCCCCTCCTATCGAAACCCCATCCAGATGAATCTCTGTTGCTGTATCTAGCAGTGTCAGATGTGGCAGTCAGCGCGGTCCTAACCAGGGAAGAAAATGAGCGTCAATTGCCGGTGTATTACATCAGCAAAGCACTTCTCCCAGCTGAAACTCGCTACTCCGACATGGAAAAACTGGCACTCGCACTTATTACAGCTTCAAGAAAACTCAGGCCATATTTCCAAGCTCACTCAATACAAGTCCTCACCAATTTCCCTTTAAGGCAAGTAATGCAGAAGACGGACGCGTCAGGACGCCTACTGAAATGGGCTATCGAGCTCAGCGAGTTCGATCTCACGTTCCGACCTAGACACGCTATCAAGGGCCAGGCCCTTGCCGATTTTATGGTCGAATTTACCAAAGCCCCAGAAATGGAGGCCCTGATGGAACCAGCCGAGCCCTCCGCATGGAAATTGTTTGTAGATGGGTCTTCAGGAGAGGCAGGCACAGGGGCGGGAATTGTACTGGAAAGCCCGGAAGGTCATTTGTTGAATTGTGCGGTAAGATTCGGCTTCAGAGCCTCGAACAAAGTAGCCGAATATGAGGCCCTTCTGGCAGGACTAAGGCTCGCCAAGGAAATGCAGGTCAGGAAGCTTCTGGCAAGCAGTGATTCTCAGCTCGTGGTGAATCAAGTAAATGGGGATTTCGCGGCCAAAGATGATAACATGCTCGCATACTTGAAGCTGGTTCTGGACATAATTCCCCATTTCGAAAAATTCGAACTGACTCAAGTCCCTCGTCTGGAGAATGCTCATGCAGATGCCCTCTCAAAATTGGCCAGCAGCGTGAACTCAGAGCTTCTGAACATCGTCCCCATTGAGCACTTATCAAAGCCCTGCACCTTCGAAGGTGAGGAGTTACTATGGATAGAAGTCACCCCATTGTGGACGCAGCCCATAATGGCATATCTAAAAGAGCAAACGCTGTCTGCTTCCAGAAGTGAAGCAAGGAAGTTAAGAAGAAGGGTGCACACTTCGTCCTTCACGAAGGAACCCTTTACAAGAGGGGCTTTGCCTCTCCCCTTCTTCGATGTGTGGGCGGCGAAGAGGCCACCTACGTACTCAGAGAAATACATGAAGGGATCTGCGGAAATCACTCCGGAGGGACGGCTCTGGCACACAAGGTCCTCCGTCAGGGCTACTTCTGGCCAACCCTGAAAAGGGATGCTTGCCAATTTGTCCAGAAATGTGACAAATGCCAGCGCTTCTCGAACGTACAAAGACTGCCTGCGCAGAGCCTCTCCATAGTGACCAGCCCTTGGCCGTTCACCAAGTGGGGCATCGACTTCATTGGTCCGCTACCAAAGGGTAGAGGGAGCGCAACTTTTGCCATTGTCGCCCTCGACTACTTCACTAAGTGGGTCGAGGCAGAACCCCTTGCCCGAATCACCGAAGCCAACACTACGAAGTTCGTTTGGAAAAACGTCATCTGCAGGTTCGGCATCCCTCACTCCATTGTCTCTGATAATGGGCGGCAGTTCGACAACAGGAAGATGCGAGAGTTATGCAACGAACTAGGCATAAAGAAAGACTTCTCGACTCCGCATCACCCTCAGGCAAATGGACAGGTCGAAGCAGTGAACAAGACTATCAAGAACACCCTGAAAAGGAAACTGGATGCCTCAAAAGGCGCCTGGGTTGACGAACTCCCCCACGTCCTCTGGGCCATCAGAACGACTTGCCGGACCGCAACGGGTGAGACCCCATTCTCAATGGCCTACGGAGCCGAAGCGATGAGTCCGGTCGAGGTCGGTGTCCCATCACATCGACGGATACATTTCAATGAGATCAGCAACGATGAGGCGCGCATAAG
>NC_036250.1:4041607-4049889 GCF_002742605.1 Olea europaea var. sylvestris
TTATCTTCAGTAATGAATTTTCAGTTCCAAACCGGATCAGCCAGGGAATGGTTTCCTCAGTTCTTCGAAAGGTTCATTTGAGTGATTCTATCGTCACTTATTAGCTGATGAACAAACGTTTCCTCGCATTTTCCTAAGAGGTAAGGGGTCACTCCCAACCCACTTAAGTGCTGACTTGTGTTCGCTTAAGGAAACCGATTCACAATTGTTAATTGGTCATTGTCACGAGGCAGTCAGCCTAATGTTTGTCATTCATACAAGTATAAAACAAAAAGAGATACAAAGAAGCAGAAGCGGAAGAACTTGAAAAAGAAATGTAACAATTTTCCATTACATGAAATTGAAGTACATGGGGGCCGAAGCCATTACAAAGGAAACCCTAATCTGAGGGAGCAACTTCAGCACTGGCCGCCTCCTGGGCCTCTGGAACCTCCTCGTTAACCTTCTCAGGCCGACCTCCAGTGGGTCCCCCAAACTCCGCCTCTAGTTGAGAGATGTCCAGTGTGGGGTGCACCTCCTTTAGCCGACCCAATAAGCTCTGGGCAAATTTTGAACCGCCACCTCCCCCGCTGACTTTAACTCCTCCCTCAGAGAGGCAATCTCCACTGACTGGGCCTCTGCTTGCTGCTTCAGCTCCGCTTTTTCTCTGTTGGAGGCCTCCAGGGCATCGGTGGCAAGCTTGTGGTGCTCGTTAGCGTGGTCAAGCCGCCGAGTCACCACAGCCACCTGGCACTCCACCTCATAGAGCTCTTTTTTCAGCCGCTCCACCTCCGCCTGCGAAGCAGCGAGCTGGACCTCAGCAGCTCTCTTTTCCTCTTCTGCCTTGGCAGCTTTGGCCTGGGCAGCTCGCACAGCGTCCCCGTAATGCATCGCCTCCTCGAGGCGCTTGGCGAGGTCCTCCCTCTTGGAGTTTAGATCCTTCACCAAGCCCTCGAGTTGGATACTTGTGCTTAGTGCCCGGGCCACGCAGGCGCTGTTCACCGCCACCAAGTCTTCAGCAGTGCAGGAGGCGGTGTGGTCCCTCCACTCTTCGGTCCAATACTTGCTGTGGACCACCGCCACCGCAGCTGTTTCCGGAGGGAGAGCCTCCAGCACCTCCCTTACTGGCTCTTCTGAACTGGTGCCGAGGAAGTCAACTTCTTTGCTGGAGCGGGCCCTTTTCCTCCTCTGCTGCCCCGGAACATGTTCAATAGGTACGGCCGCGAGGGGCGCCGTGTCCTGGGCAGCGACAGGCTCCGCAGTAGTGGGGTTTCTCTCGGGGAGGGCCATCCCCTTGGGAATAGTTGTCTGCCGCATAACTGGGGGTGGCCTCGCCACAGTTGGGCGTCTGGGAGGGGCAGCACTTTTCTTGCCCTTCCTTCGGAGGTCGGCCTCCGGATCCTCCTGAACCTACTCCTCCGTCGGAGGCTGAAGTCTCTTACTAGCCTCCACCAGCTCCTCCATTTGCTTCTTATATGAAGAGGAGGAAGCCTTCAGTGCCCTTGCTTCAGCCATCATTTTCTGAATAGTTTTGAAGTCAGGGCGTACTGGCAGCTTCTTGTTGAAGTTATCTGCAAAGAAACGAGTGAGGAATTAATATAAGTATAGGGAGTTCAGGTTAAAAGAGTGTGGGCTTCGGTCCTATTACCTTGGGACGCCATTAAGTCGTGAGTGACGAAGTGTATGTTTTTCCGAATGAGCCTGTGATATGACCTCTTCTTCTGAGGCAGTTGATAAATAACGCAAATAATGTCGAAGTCCTCTGTCGATAGCTCGCACCGAGGGAGGGAACCTGCGAAAAGAAACATCTGTTAAACACAAGCCCGGCCGAAGAGAAATAAAATATCAACCACTATACTCACTAAGTGTTGAAAACTTCGCCGGGATTGTAAGAGGCGCCAGGGGGTCCCCCTCCATTGTGTCCCATCGCCCCGCTGCCCAGCACCAAGAGCTCTTCCATTCCTTGATGGAGCTCGGCAGATCGATCACAAATGGAGTGTGGGAACCCCATGACGTCAGGTAGTACCAGCCCCGGGTCTTATCCCCCCGGCAGTAACCTTGGGGATGTAAAGAGTTTGGAAAACGGAAAGGGGCATCTCCACTCCTAACGACGCCTCTTTCCACAACATCCAGGAGCCCACCATCTGGCTCCAGGAGTTCGGATTGAGCTGCGTCGGGGCTAGCCCGTAAGACCTAAGCACCAACCTAAAGAACGGGTGAATAGGCAGCCTAAGTCCGGCCCTAAGGATCGCCTCACTAATGGCCACGCAGCCCGGCCTTGGGTAACAAGCTCTCTCTTCTGGCCCTGGGAGAATCAGATCCACACTGTCCGGGATCCTATATTCCGTCCTATGTCTACCAAGGTCGGCCTCCCTCAACTTTGATGGGTAGTCCGATGCCCCCGAGTGCACAGAAGTATCCGGAGGGCTATCTGGTCGCTTCCACATGTTTTCCCCCCCCATTATGGCCCCAGCTATTTCTGAGGAGGTCGCCACAATGGGCTCATCCACCCTCACAATCTCTAAACTCCTACCCATACCAGAACTCCCTTCCGAGGCCATTCGTTAAGAAATTTTTAGTCTAAATGGGTACTGAAACTTACGGGTTTGAAAGTGTTTCCTAGCCGGAAATGGTACAAGATCGCCGGAAATATCGCTCTCTCTCTCGCCGGAGTTGCCTGTAGAACGCCGGGAATCGCCAAAAATTTGGGAGAAAATTTTGTTTTTTCGTGGTAAAGGTAGAAACTTTGGTAAGCCCCCAAAGTTCACCTTTTATAGGAAAGACAAATCCAATCTCCACCTTTGAATTCAAATACGATCAATCTAAACCGTCCGTTGTATTCTCGATCCCAGCCGTTGAAATGAAACGCCAGATTTGATCTACGCCCAAGATGTCGCTGTGGCTTTCACGCTAAATTGAAACGCGTCGCCTCGGTTACCAACAGCCGTCAATAATAATTACTGGCCGCGGCAGCCTTCTAGGGGAATGGGCGTGGTACCCAACTGTCACCTTGGAAGCACGCAACAGTTGTCAAATCATTGGACTTCGGGCGCTGCGTTCCCACCATCGGATGATCTCCTCCCCCAACTTTACAAAGCTTAGCCGCAACCGATGCGAAGGCCCCAGTCGCTAATCACCTCGGGCGCTGCGTTCCCACCATTGCTTTACAAAGTTCTAGCCATCTCCCCACGCGTCGACCCTCTTTTCCGCCAACGCTTCGGCGAGAAACGAGTCCCCCAACTTAACAAAGCCTGGACGCACCCGATGCAAGCGCCCCGTTTGCTATCGCCTCGGACGCTGCGCCCCTCCCATGCTTTGCAAAGCTTGAGCCGTCTCCCTCTTCCTGACAACGTTTCGATGAAGACGAGTCCCTAAAATTTCTATAACGCTTTAACGTACCCGACGCGAGCGTATCATCGGCTCATCGCCTCGGCTCTGCGTTCTTCCCATGCTCTACAAAGTTTCAGCTACCCCCATGCCGCGATCCGGTCAGGAAAACAAATCCACGTATAATATAAATATTCATTCTCAGATTTGGGGGACCACTGTTACGCCTCATTTTACGAGCCTCGGAAACACTCCGACCTCCCGAAGCCTCTCCGAAGTGATACACCAATTCCTGTCACTGATCTGCCGAAGTGTCCCGTCTCCGACCCCGTTAGAAGATTCGCTGCCAATTTAAGATTTGCTCTGCATATAAGGTTTAAATTGATGTGACGTCCCCCATAAAGCTATTTGATGTGACTTATCAACTTTATGTCAATTCAACTCGGGGGAAACAAACTGTTCGCCCACTCTACAAGCGCGGCTGATTGACGCCTATGAGCAGACGCTTCACACCGTCAGATGTATACACGTGTTCCACATCCCACGGTTCATACCACCTATAAATACCCAAAGATTGGCCAGAGGCAAAGGTAATGAAACTCTCAATAGATAGCACTCCATAACAAGTTTATATATTCTCCTCCCCCTTTATTGACTGATTGATTTGTGTAGTCCCTGGACACTGTTCCGACCACCCAAACCTGACTTGACCGTCGGAGTGTATACGGCCGCCACCACCGTTGGTTCCGGCCGTGTGCACCTGACAGTTTGTTCATTTCGTAGGGAGGAATACGTGGAGTAGCTACAAGTTGGCCACCTGGAAGAGCCATTTTTAGAGGTCAACACTGAGTGTCATGTCTAGTGAACATGAAATTATCTTTTGCTGTTTGGTTAATGGTATACAAATTCTTTTGTGCTGTTGCCTCTAGGGTTGATCCACTCAATATTTGTTTTTAAGTATGTATATGATAGGTTCAGTTTTCTAATTGTCTGTACAAATGAACATGTTTACTGTCATCAGGAACATGTGATTCTTCTGTAGGATAGAATCTTATAATTGGAAATAGTGCTGGTTAAATTTATGGTGAACTAGTCCTGATTGAACGTTTAATATTTAGTTATTTCTCAGCAATTATACGCAATAATCTGTCAGGTATCTGAGTGCTTTATTGTTATCTTTATCTCTTTTAGAAAATGGCTGTAGACATTTCCTTTCTTTTCAGGATTCTTTTAATTATTCTACTCATTACAATTATTTAACATGTATTGACCCTGGTTAAGTTGTTTAAAGTGAATGAAAAGCAGAGTGAACTTGCTGAAAATGCCAACGGGAAGCCTCCAGTCAAGAAGCAAAGTGCTGGAGAGTTGCTTCTTCACATAGGTATTTTTCATTCATCAGTAATGACGAATGTTTTAGACTTTTCTTTCTTTGTATAATGAACACATCTATCCCTTGTTTTTGTTCTTTTCTGCAGTTCTACCCCCGCCCCCCCGCCCCAACTCTAACCTTGCAGATAGAGCTTTCATTCATATAATGGAAGGTCAGAAATTCTGTATGGATGAAGAGTTTCATCTCTTTACAGATGTTGCAGAGTAAAATAATATATTTGTGAACTAGAAATGCCACCAGAAAATTGTGCATTAAAGAAATAGAAGAGAATGAGAGAGAGGGGGGAAAAACAATTTGATGATTAGTCTCGTGGTGATTTCATATAGTTAAACATGGGATTGTGAGTGAAATCTCCCTCGCATATTGCTGCTTTTACTCCCTTAAACTCTATGGGAAGGCGCTGAACAAAAATATCATTGGAGTGTTGATGTAGTCAACTGCCAAGTTACTCTCTGTAGGGAATTTATGCCTTAAACCGACAGCAGCATTAACAACACAAGCGTAAAATGCAAGAAAAATAAGAGAACACGCAGAAATGTTCACCCAGTTCGGCCCGAATGACTTAATCTGGGGGGCTTAGAGTCAGTCCAATCCACTAGTGCAATTCTATCTCTCAGAGAGAGTACAGTACACAGAACAAAATAGAATAACCAGATCAATCATCGATCCAAAAATGGATCTCAAATCTGGACACTACACTTCTTCCTCACAACACCGGCCACCGCTACACATACGATAGATTACTCACACAAAATGGCATCCAAGTTACTGTAGCGCACAAGATTCACAAGAATCTATCAAGAGAATAATAATCTCCGGTTTCTACGGGCTAAGAAGAAAGGGAGAAAAATTTCTCCCAAAAACGAAGAGAGAGAGGAGAAATATTCAAAAGTCAAGTATGAAAAAACCACACCCCAGCCGTATCCTTCAGAAGACTAAGGGCCAACAATTTTTCATCTCTACCGTTCATTCAATCAAACGGTCCACACATGGCCAAAAGAAACACAGATCCAAGTTATATGGTATGAGCGAATCAGGAGCTGCCACGTAACGTCACCAACTTAAGGTGCGGTAAATGTCCAGATTACCCTCTCTTAAGTAGCAATTTTGGAGAAACACATTTTCTCCTTCACTCTCTTTTCATCTCATTCTTCCCGTCTATAAATAATTTCATTCTGCGAAAAAACTCTACACGATCACCAATTTAGTGCTAATAGTTGATTTGTTGTCATCTGAACACTAATGTCTTTGAAGAGGTTTGAAACCTGCATAAATTCTCAATGACAAACCGCTTGTGAGTTTGCTTGCCCGTTTGAGTTTTGGCAAAGTGAGGAATAAATGGCCGATCACCCTCGATGCTCAAGTAAACTTTCGTATTTTACTTTAGAGAATGATTTGCCAGATGTGCTAATACAGATGTCTTTGCCTAGACACCCATCACTCTCTAGAATGCTTGAGTCTTGTTAGTTGGTACCTAAGGTGAACATGGTCTGCGCTGGTGTTCTGACGCTAATGTCAAATCAAAATATTCCCTGAGTGCGTTATTTTAGTGTTTGCTGTGGTACTGCCAGCTTGCTCGGCCTCTGGACTTGACTAGGCTTTCAAAGAGAAGGGAATGAAGGAATCATGTGGGCTTTTTGACTATCTGATTGTCTATAGATTGGCTTAGCTTGTCTGCTAGGCCATTTGCTCCTTAAGGGGGTCTGCACACGACCTTTTTCTAGCTCGTGCCTTCTTGGCCTGACGTGAACCTTGATGATGAGGCTTACTAAGTAGTAGACTCTAATCGACAAGTGTCAAACATGTTGAGTTTCAGTTTTGACCTTGCGGGATGGCCATTTGACTTGTGCCAGGTCATGTAGGCGGGACCCTAATTGCCACGGGTGTAAACATCAGATTGCGTACAATGATTGGCATGCTAAATTCATCATTTGTCACACTTGACGGATGCTTCATGGATGCATAACTTATTGAAAATTAGAGTTTATCTTTATTTGAAATTCATCCTTTACAATCTATTAAAAGCTTGTTCATTACTTTAGTCCGTTTCTTGCTCGTTGTGGCAAACAATCATGTCATTGAAATGTCTAAGATATGTCCATTACCTGGGGAAAAAATGAAACCATATTTCTTAATCTTTAGGATATTCATAGGAAAACATTATATACGTATTTCTTTTTACCAAGCCTACGAGAAAAGTAGTTTCCATATTTCAAATTCATACTCAATTGCATGCCACAAAATGTCACACGAGGGAAATAAGGTAGAGTGTGCATCCAACATAGTCATGCTTCATGAAGATTCATATTTTTTATGGTACCAAAAATGTCGGCAAGACTTGAAACCAAGACCTTTGCTAGTTTTGATATCATTTGAACCATTTAATCTAAAAGTTTAAACAATTAGAAAGAGTCATATGTATATTATTTAAATTTTGTAATCAACAAATCTAATTTCAAATAAGTATAGAAATAGATTTAATGATTATACCCGTTAAATGAACTTTAAAGAGATATGATGGTGTATGTATTGGGAAGCAGCTATAAACACTAATCATTAATATATTGAGAGTATTGACAATTCGAAAGATTTCACTCATGACATCTCAAAGAAATTGATTAGGAAAAGACACGAGTAATTAGCTTAGGCAAGGCCAATCAAAGCAATAGTTGTGTGGGAGTTTTCTCAATAAATTTTGTTTAATGTATTTTCATCTCATATAAGACACTCGTATGCCAGATCCAAAATTATATTTTAGGGGTCGAGAGAAATTAGGTTGACAAACGACATAATCTATAAAGAGTTGCCTTAACTCACTTTATAAGGTATCTATGCTTTATAATTTCTTTTTATGTGAGTCAATCTATGTCCACCCAAATCATGAACAATATAAATTTGAGACAAGAATGCTCATATAATCAATCTCAACAAAATTAACACATTTTGAATGTATATAGGTAATGAACGAAATTAAGCCATTGTGTAAGCTCCATTCTCAAAAAATTCATTTTTCTTAAATTTATTTTTAACCGTACATTCTCCTAATAAAATAATTTTGCATGTAAACCCAAAATTTTAACCACATTCTTCTAAAAATCACGATTACAAATCTATTCTCCCCCAAAATTGGGGCTCAGACATACCTAAGCATGCATTTTAAAAAGAATGACTACTTTGAGGACTCATTGGTATCAATGTCATATCATTTCCCATTCTAATCATTTTAATTACAAATGCTTAAAAATCTTTGTGATGCAACATGTATTGATGTCACTTTTCAATCGTGTTAACAACGACTATATGAATCTTCATTGAGTCTTCTTGCTGGATGCATGTCTACACTTGCGCACTCCTGACCTGTTGCAGATCACAATTAAGTTCAGAACCTGAAAGCTGGAGATTGCTTTCTCACGATTTTGTAGGAGAAAGTTTTTAATATCTTTCTTCTACCGTGATGTTGCTGGCATATAAGATTTACTTTACCAAGTCTTGTTGAAATTTGAACACAACTGAAATTCGGACAGAGAAGAAGATACATTTTTTCCGTTGACAAATCTAGTCAATACTCTTCTTCCTATTTCTGTGT
>NC_036250.1:4058355-4059792 GCF_002742605.1 Olea europaea var. sylvestris
GGTACTTTTCTTCCTTGGAGAATGTCTTTCATCGTCTTAGTTCTCCTATATGCTACTTTTTGATATAGAACTTTCTATGTGGCGCTGCTCTTATTTTTTATTTTTTAGCAGTGTGAAATAATTTATGTTAATGCATAGACATTGTTTGTTCTTTTATATAATACATGTCGACTTCTGAAAACGACAACAAAAGATTCTGGTCCCACTCGACGTGAAACTGAGCAGTTTAGAGGCCGACGAAGTGACCGGAAAACTTTTATACCCAAATATTACTACAACTTTTGCAAGTAAATGATAAAAGAGAGAAAGATAGGAACAAACGAATGGCAAGAAACATATGGAGTTGTATTTATTTTCCTCTCCAAAAATGTGTCAAAAATTTATGTACTCGTTTCTTATTCTTCTTCTCAGGTTTTCTCTTTTTCTAATATATTTGTGTTGTTTTTTTCCCTCCCTCTTTCTTTTGGGGAGGTTATATATAGAATTAGGGAAAGACGCGGTGGCCGTTCGATCCAAACCATGTGCCCCTCCCCTCTTCTTTTATACATCACATCCTTTTTATACATGCATTTATTACATTGACAAAAAGACAACCGCCATATACTTCTAGGCTGATACTTCTGACATAAGAAAAAGTGCACATCGAATTAGTCTTTCACAAAGATATTCATCAAGTTAGCCAACGTGGCAGCCTCTTCGGACTTCGGCATAGACCCTTTCGTTAGGGCTTTGGTACTCATCTGGTTAAATGGTACCTCGATTAGAACAAGGACTTCGGCTCCATCTTTTAGGGCCTTGGCTGGTTGTGAACATGAGGATTTCGGCACAGACCCTTCTTTAGGGCTTCGGTACTCATCTGGTTAAATTGTGCTTTGGTCGGAACAAGGACTTCGGCTTTTGGAGCCACTTTATAATCTTATTGCTTCGTCTCTTCATATGTTTCGGGTTGACCCTTCTAATGATGTTAGTGGAACTTCCACTCGCTTTCTGTTGGCTAACTTAATATAAGGAGTAACATCTATCCCCCAAGTCTAATTGTTAAATATTCATATGAGAATTTTAGAATTGCCAAATATATTCGACAATAGCCATCGAAATTGAGGTCGAGGTTCATGTGCCTTGTACAAATAAATGGCCTTCCCTCAAAGTAGGTACATAGAGAATCGAAGTTGTGAGATGTAAAAACTGAGGTGGTTTGTACCGTTGTTAAAGTGGTTGAAATTTTGACTGAGGCGGTTTGTTATGTGAGATGGTTTGGACAGTTTGAACGCCTTTTGTTATATATTATCATGGATTGCTATGCTGCCGTTTGGCCTTCCCGAAGAGGGCAGTAGGTTCTATTGAACACGTGTTCTGATCTGGGCCGTGGAAACTAAAACATTAGACGCATCAAATGGTCCATATGTGACCTGGATTTGAAAGGTCCAGATTTTTGAG
>NC_036250.1:4069135-4071073 GCF_002742605.1 Olea europaea var. sylvestris
GAGGGACGTAGATCATTGCATTGGATCGAACCTCCATATCATATCGTTTGACTTCTCTTCCCTTTTACTTATTCTTGTTTTTATTTATTACTTGTGAATTTATCTTAGCCTTCGTTCCTTTTCATATTTGACTAATTGCTATATTTAAGTGAGAATTAATTGTATATTTAAAATTATTTTGAAAAAGTTACTATAACCAATTCACTCTCCTTCTTGGTTAGCTAGTCTTAGGCTTTCAGTATATTAAGTAGGCATGGGGTTTGCTTTGTCCTTCCAACTACATATAAATGGTATTTTACATTCTTTCAAGATTTGACATGAGAAAATATCAAGTCATATGCATGATGACAGTGTATGTAATGTGTGATGTTACGGATTATGAAGTGTGCTAATCATAATGTGACACGCAAGCTATCAGTAATCTAACTAGTCCTCAAATCCAAACATAGATATTCACATAATGGGGATAAAGATTTGCACAGGCACTTAACGTGGATGTTGTCTCGGGTCTTGAAGTATGTTAAGTCTTTGGCTTTATAGGAGTTGAAGTTATGGGCCGAAGCTGTCTTCTTAAGACATTTTGAAGGGAGTTGAGGTCCCTACTTTCTGAATCTCTATGGCTTGCTATGTATATATTTTTCTAAGGAAAAAGGGTCAACCCTGTTGCCCAGACCGAAGTCTTGACACTTCTGACCGCTTTTCTTATGATTTTATGAAGTTGAGCTGAAAGCTCACGCATGATCTTTCTCTATAGTAGGTCAAAGGGGACTTGCGTATTCATGGGGTAGTTCTCGTGGGGTCCTCCCTTATCATTTTCTATGTAAGGTAGTTCTATGAGGTAGTTTCTCCTTCATCTCTTCTTTGAATAGTACTTTTTCTAGTACGTTTTTTGGTTTGAGGCTATACATAAGGTGGGGCCATGCCCTTTTTGACCTTTTCTGACCCTCATTTTTTTACTTTCTTTGAATGGGGTCAAAATCTTCAGCCCATCAACAATAGGTGGGTTAGCATTTACCTTTTGAGCCAAGGCTTCATCAGACAATATAATTCTATGAGGCTTATGCCTTAACTACTTTGGTTGGAAAAGATAGCAAATCACACTTCTTTTGCCACTAATTTGTCGAGAGGTCAGCTCTTATTAGTTGATGCTAAAGAGCTTGGCTCGGCGGATATATGCCTTAGCACATTTTTTTGCAAGAGGATTTCGCCTGAGATGGCCAAAGTTGGAGCTCATCTTCTTAAGCTAGGCCTTTTATCTTTCTCATGGGGGTAGTTTTTAAAACTTCCGTCCCTTAACCGCATCATTTGGATGGGATGGGAAAGCCAGCATATCATTTTTCTGTGAGGCTTGTGCCCTTGGTTTATTGATTTGTTGTAAAGGTCGGCTCATGTTTGTCGTGGTTATGGAGTCCGAACTGGCTGTTATATGTCTTAGTACTTCTTTTCACAGAAGGATTTTGCCTAGAATGGTTGATTTTTAGAGGCACATTTCCTTGGGCTTATCTTTTTTTTCCTTGTGCGATCAGCTTGGGTTGGCTCGCATTTGAGCTAGTACGGCTCATCTTTCACGTCTATTCCTAAGCGGAAGATGCATGTATCTCTGAGCGAGCTCACTTGCGGTTTCTGATTGAGATTGTCCATGCTGACTTCCCAATGATGGGGGTTGGACAGATGTGGATGGCTTAAGGGAAGAGGAGGGGGTCTGGTTTGAAAGGGCAAAATACGGGGTCGGCTCTATCTGTTTCTTGTAGGACCAAGTCTATCAAAGACACTGGCCAACCTCCTTGGCATGATTGCCTTGCTATATTCTAATAGAGTGACAACTTTCTTAGCCATTTGGTTGGTGGCCTAGTTGGTATTTGTGTCCACATCCGCCTCTTTTTCTAGCGACACAACCTTGTCATCGTTTTGTGAGTTGGCCAATTGACCTTGCACATG
>NC_036250.1:4071173-4075747 GCF_002742605.1 Olea europaea var. sylvestris
AACGATTAAATAATTTATTAGAAAGAATGTTAGAAAAAATAAATAATATTATATCTCAATTAAAAAATTCAAATTTACCATTTGAAGAATATAGTACTTTAATTAGAAAATATGAGATGAATGTTGCAGATTATTCTTATTTATTAGATCAAGAATGTTAGAAAAAATAAAGAATATTATATCTCAATTAAAAAATCCAAATTTACCAGTTGAAGAATATAGTACTATGATTAGAAAATATGAGATGAATGTAGCAGATTATTCTTATTTATTAGATCATAGAATGATTTTATATTCAAATATTCAAAATAGAGTGAATAGAAGATAAAATGTTTAAAAGATTAAGACATATATTGTAATATAGAAAGAATCATTTCATTAAGGGTAATATAGATATTTCCATAAAAAGAAACAATGATAGGCCAATTAGGAAAATCCCCCCGAAAACCTTTGGGATGAAGCGTGAAGATAACAATTTATTCACGGGACATCAATGCCACGTAAATCGAATTGAGAATGGAATGCATTAGAGATGCTCCAAGAACAAAATTTTGCCAGAAATACAATAAATACTCAAGATTTACCACCACATCACAACTTTCAAATTGGTTGCAGCAACAGAATAAGATTCCCTAACTTAATACAGAAACACACCAACCCGGATCACCAGGTGTGCATACTATTACGTATTGGAGCGACTAACTGGCTCTGAACGAGGACTTGATCCCTTTCAACTAACTACTGAATCTCTGACCTTACATCAGAAGTCCAGTGTTCCACATTGTTTGCTCTGCATATTCTTTGTTCCATTAGTTTGTTTTGTATCTTTATTTGGTTCATTACTGAGGACCCGGCTACGCCCAATACCCAGCTTGGGCAAACCTCGATTCAGACCCTCCAGCAAAACGCATGCCTTACACCATTTCTGCAGACATATATCAACGTAGATAAGCAATACATACTGGTTACTGGTTTTACCGAATCAGTAAACTCAACAGACTCTCCATACTTCAATTCTTGTATAACTATAATACAAGACTAGTATACAAAACCCCAGAGGATATTTCGCAACAGTACCATTCTTCAGGAAATGCGGATTAAAAATTGTCTCCAAATATATGTGACAGAGAGAGAGAGAGAGAACAGATTGATGCTAAAAAAAAAAAAAATTAACCAGAATCCAATCACAAGTAGTTTAACAATGACAGTTGAGGAAACACATGTTTAATAGAGAGGCAATGGGAAAAGTATCGTCACCTGGCTTGAAATGTAACCACATCTTTCACAATTTCCCTGTTCTGGCATTTTTGTAGAAGCAGAGATCCTGAAATCTTCACCTGATTTGATAATGTCAAGTATAGCTCTTGGTCTACAATGTTAATCCACCGATTATAAATTGAGATTACAGGACCACAAAAAAACAATAACTCCATTGAATCATGGAAAAGATATTGTTTCCTAACCTTATCCTCTCCAAATCTTTAATGAACTCCCGAACAAATCCACGGTAAGCATTTGGGGAGTATATGCCTGCAATTTCAAAAGGAAATACAAATTCAAACAGAGGAGCAACCAGAGGCATAAACCATGGCATACTGCACAAAATCATAACTAAAAGGGGGATATAGGACCTGAGCCTCCCCCCTCCCCCCCACAACCCAAAAAAAATGTAGTTCCCCAAGAGGTATAAATATATACAACAAATCCAAGACAAAGCAAAAAGATATAGGAAAATAATATAGGTAGAATCTTTATGATGCATATGCTATTGACAAAACTGAGAAAAGGCCCCGACTCAGGTAATTTATCCAGTAAAAGAAAGCATTATAATTTCCTCAGCCTCAAAGATACAGTCCATAGTAAGCTAGGAACACTTATTTGGAAGTTCAAGATAAGTAACTATCAACTAGCCACTTCCATTAGATTGGATACCTATGATGCATCAGTGTGGAGTGTCAACATGCTGACACAAGATTTTTTAAAAAAAGTAACACATTGATTAAATTCTTAAAAAATTCTTCATTTATATAGTATAAATTTAATTTATACTTGCTATTATTTTTGTTGTTGAAATCTTTTCAATATGAGTATCTATTTGTTATTTAATAATAATTTTGAGTTAAAAATATGTAATATTTATGAAAAAGAAGAAAAATAACCATGATAGTATCCAATGAGTGTCGGTATCCGACACGTGTGCAACACAATTGGATCCTCCTCTTAGCAAGAGAATCATGAACAGAGGGAGAGAACCAAATAGTAAAGAAGAAATAACCAGACAGAAAAGAGACAAGATTTACAGAGAAAACAACGGTGAGTTTGGATATAACAGCAAGGACCTTGTACTGAGACTTACATTCGGTAGAGAAGTAATCCAGTCTTTTAAAGTATGCATACGTGACAGTAGGTTAAGGTCTTGCAATTAGTGCTGATAGTTAATGAGAAAAATATAAATGGACATGTATTTAAAAATAGCTGCAACAAATAAAGAAAATACAATGTAAAACCCAGTAAATTCAACTGAAAGGATATATCACAATTTCCTTCTCGTAGGTGTACTTAAATGGCTTGCATCTCGGAATTGGTCCATCTTCCCCAGTGGTTATTGATGTGCATCTACTCAGCCTGATACAGAGAAGAGGAAGAATGAGGAGAAAACTATATTCACATGGTCCACCTAACCTGTCTGTCTGTCATGCTATCAAGTCTTCAAATAAGAATGTATTACCTAGCAATGTCACCTCGTAATATGTTCAAGAGGACAGTTTCAGCAATATCATCCGCGTTGTGCCCAGTAACTAGCTTGTCAACTTTCAACAGCGCAGCACCTCGATCAAGGGCCTTAAACACAGAAAAATTACCATGATGTAATTTACTGGTTCTGAAAGCTTGTTTGGCACAAGGTTTGCCAACTGAAAAATTAATTTTTTTGGAGAACGTATGGTTAAAGGTGGGAAAAAGTTGTGAGTCCCATGGATTGTGTGGTTGAAAATAATTTTGCGAAAAAATGATATTAAAAAATAAACCTGTGCCAAGTAGCCAGGGCGACATGAATTTCAAAAAACAAAATTTCGCCGATATAAATCACGTTAACGACCAAAATGAACACAAGATAATGAAAAGTAATTGAGCTATTTCCAGGACTAAATTTAGTCTCATCACTAGCATTACAAGACATATATGTTACAAAAGCAGAAGTGCAGAGTGTTTGTAAACATGTGAACTTGGGATGCCGGTAAATTGAAGGAAATTGAAAAAAGTTTTCTGTTGCTGCGTGAGAACAAAACAAAAAACTATTTGAGCAACTAACTTAAAAAATGAGCAACTTCTTTACCTGGCGACGAAATACACCACAGAATGTGCAATTATTCTTCAAACCAATCAACTTCACTATCTCATCCATTGTCCATCCATACAACTCTTTATACGAAACAACTTTCAGAGGAAGTCCATACTGAAATGGTGTAACAACAAGAAGACTCTTAAAATTTGACAAGAAATGCAAAAACGCTAATAGAAAAGGATACGGTATCAAGAAAACCCCTACAACAAAAAATGAGAAATTATTACTTCTCAAAAGGATAAAGCTTATGGTAGCAAACAAATGATTCCAGCTTGAAGAACGAAACATATACATTTGGAACATAAGTAACAGAAAAAAGTGCAATGATTTTTACTAGTATTGAACACCAGAAGCATGAAAAAGCAATTGTTGAGAAATGTGAAAGTCTAGATTTTACATACTGCAAATTCCATGTTAAGTTCAGGTACCTGCATACACGAATAACAGACTTTTCCAACCAGCATAAATGTTATGCTCTGTGCAAATTATTTCCTACACTCAACACAGATTCACTTAACAGTGGAAGATATGATTCGATTAAAATGCTATACAAAATTTTAAAAATGAAAGAACAGTCTCTGTGCAGTGCAAGCTACTCCTTAATTTTGCACCAAGCTAGCAAGTTAATTGCTTGAGTTTAACACTGATAAATATTTTGGTTTGCACGGTTCAAGAGTAAGAGCTCAATTACATAAACCAAGAAGAAAAGGAATTCAGAAAGCAAGATACTTCACCTGGATTTCATTTCTTTTAACAGTTTCGAGCGAGTCGTCCCTATAACCAGTGATTCCTTCATCAACTGAAAGGAGGAAGAGATCCAGGCCATAATTATGTCTACGATTCAATTCTGACAATACATAAGCAAGCACCGTGGAATCTGCACATAGCACGGAAGCCAGTTAAAAATACTAGTAAAAGGTTTATCCTTAATCCACTTCATATGTTATGAATACGAAAATTTCAAAGGAGAAGCTTTTAAGCCAATCCATTTTAATTAATCTCTAATAAGCTCTATAAAATAAATAAGCATTGAAATACAAATCCAAATTTCTCACCTTTTCCTCCAGAAGCTCCGATTGCAATACGCTCTCCGGGCTTGAAAATTTGGTTCTCTACTATTACTTTGTGTATTTCATCTTCAAACACCGCATAAAAACACTCTCTGCATATCTTTTTCAAAGAAAAAAATAAGATTCTCTTCATCTAAGCCTCGAAAAAGATAATAAAAGAA
>NC_036250.1:4079801-4104298 GCF_002742605.1 Olea europaea var. sylvestris
TTGCACAAGGATTTTCTTCCGAGCAGTTTAAATTCAAGTTCAGTATTTAACAAAGACTAAATAAACATGATGTGATCTTGCAGCAACTGTGACAGAAATCGCGGGCTCAAGTGAATAATAATTAAGGAGGTCACTACATTAATCATTCGATTTCAATCAAGAGAACGTAATTACAGGGAATTAAAATACTATTATTTTTGTGATTATATAATTCGAAGGTTCAGTCATCGACCTTTATGTTAAGATGTTGGCAGAGGCAATGCACTTGTGGTGTGTTCTTTTGGCACTGACATGACGCATGCAATGTTTGTTTACTTGATGACGACATTGCCCGTTCGATTAGGTGGCTATGGATTATAGATGCTGGTTTGTAGGCAACATGGCACGGTCGAATTCTAGCTAGCTAATCAGCTCATTTCAGTCCTTATTCAATGCAATCTATTTGCTGTTGCACTAAAACGTGAAACCTCAATCCCATAAATTCTTTGACAGCTCCCATGACACCATCCTATATAGTCATTTTGTTCATTCTGTTCTGAAGGCAAGAATCAACAAATTCTTGACACGGAAGACTCATCCAACCATTACATCCCACAAAGAAATATGAAAGGCATTGCCTTTCATCAAGATCATGGCAAGATTGTCAACATAAATGAAATTAATGAACCGATTTTGTGAAGGCTCAATAGCAGGCAAAAGGAAACTTAAAAATTAAACAAACCACGAAGACGTTAAGATGTGCAGCTCAGAATATATCAATAGTTATATTGAACCCTCTTGCAAATGAAACAGCACAATTCTTCAGTCTCTGAGAAAACACGACATTCAAGTTGCAATATTACAACTGTACCCCCAAGAAATTCGCACCACTCTATCATGTATACATAAGATTCATCTCGTCACTGATGTCTATGAACTTAAATAAATCATACCCTGCTACTTCTTACGGCATTCTTTTTCTGGTAGCTTAAAAGTTGGATAAACATACAAGAGCGTACCACCGTGCATAACAAGGGGTATATACCAGGCAAAAAAACGTTTCTTTTGCCTATGATCCTGTTTCATCTTGAAGTCTTTGGGAAATATCATGACTGAGCATCTGCATGAACTCCTGCAAGTCAGCGAAAATAAAGAGACATGTAAATACAAATATCCCTTCACTGCACAATTAAAATCAAGTGAATAATAGTGAAAGACGTAATTCTTACATGTGCAAGCCTCCCTTCACTGCATAATTCATTTACAAGATCAGCACTTCCGTGACCATACTGATGCACAGCACTTTCAACGACAGAGCGGAAAATTTCTCCAGCTGAATTTTGGGTTTGAAGCCTCTGAACAACTTGTCGAAGTTCAGTCTGCTGGATGAGATATTCAAAGGAGAACTTTATAATTTATCAATTATCAATCATAAGTATCGTGGTGTGGCTACAGTCATTATAGAAGTGTAATATTTTCATTCCAAAACTAAACCATAATTTTGTAAAAGTAGAAAAACAATGTTGACACAAAATGAAAAGTAAAAAGTAATGCAATGCGAGAAACTCAAAAACATATATTTTCAAGTGTAAAGAAGGAAAGAAAATACACTGGATAAAGGTATTCATAGTAAAGCACGATCAATAAGTCATAAAAATAATTTTATAAAGCCTTTACTTAATAGATATTGGAAGGGGAAACATATCAAATGTTAGGACAACTGCAGTTGCGAACTTAAACTAGGCAGGTACAGCAACAATTTAGACAACCAAAAATTTGTGAAATCCTAAATATAACTGGATTGTTCAAGTTGCAATATAAAATTGCATAAATTACTTCACACATTAGAAAACAATTTAAGAGTTAAACAGTAAGTTAAAAAGTAAAAGAAATAAATGCAATATATCCAGACATATTTTTATAAACAAAATGATAGAGAGTAATTTTCCCCCTTGAGCTTAGCAAACATGCTCCAATCATGCAAGTACTAGCATCTTTATGTGTGCGCTTGTGTACATCTATCTTTCCGACATATACTCCATCTGTTCTAAGGCACAAACCTTAGAGTCCTCTTCACTTGGTGACATATCGCTCCCGGACCTACTATGGAACATCCCAGATTCCAAAGGAGGATTTGGTTGGGCAACAGAGGAACCACCTCCAAGAGCCTGAGAAACAATAGGCATCATTTGTTGCATCATTGCTGATAGATCAATGCCACCACCTTGGCCTCTATTGAAACCTGAAAACATGCTTCCAAGATTGTTGCTGTCAATCTGTTGAGCAAGTTGATTGACAGTACTCCTCATTGCTGGATTCTGAGTAAATTGTTGCAACATATTTCTCAACATATCAGGGGAACCAACCCCAGTTTGTTGTGAAACTCCAGCCAGTAGACCATCTAAAGCAGGACTTTGGAGGATATGAGACATAGAGCTGGCTACATCATCCTGGCCCTCAACATTTTGTCCTGCCATCGGCGTGCTCGACATTACTCCCCTGGGAGGTTGTTGTGAATCTTGTGATTGCCCTAAGGGAGGAGTATTTACATTTTCCCTCGTTGAGAACGATGCAAGAGATTGCAAAACCTGCTGTCCAACAGCTCTAGATTGTTCAATCCGATTACTAGCAGTTGCATCATCACTGTTCTTGCTTTGTGCTCTTTGTAGCCTACTTCGTCTCTATCACATTTTACACATAAATAGTGAGTAAACAAGCAGAAAGCACAAGAAAGCTAAGTAACATATAAATTTGAAACCCAAAATGATCTGGATGAACATAACGTTTAAGGGAGAAACTGTAACCATTGAACTGATTCAGAACCAAATTTGGTGTAAAATCCAAGCTAGTACGGAGACTACAATGATTTTTCAGGAAGCATATATGAATGGGACAAATATTTGACATAATGATGCCTTGTAGTGAAAAGAAAGTTAATTTTACAGGAATCCCTTGGCAGTAATTAAACAACTAATCTATGCACTATTTATTAATTATGTATTACAAAGTGGCATGCACCTATATTTGATCTGAGCCCAAACATTAACCGAAGACAATATTGACGTGACAAACAAAAGCAGCGTCCTACCTTAGGATGCAGGCCTCCCAGTCCCAGTCCAATAGGCACACCTGATGAAGAACCATCAGAAATATCTTTACCCTGATTAGATCTTGTAGATCCCTCAATGGCAAGGTCTGATTTATTTGACCAATTATGAGAGCCTCCGGCAAAACTATTGGAAGGTTCACTCTTCAAGTTCACAACACCTCCCATGTCCTCAGTATTACATGGTTGGCGGCATTGAGGTTCTGTCTGCAGTTAGAAGTCAGTCAGTTCAACTGTTGGCAATAACAAAAACCAAACCACGTCCAAGTATATACAAAATGGACCTTCTGATTGCCTATCGTGGAAGGAACAGATGAAGTACTGGTCTCCTCATCCCCATTGCTGGACGAGTTCAGTTGTTGACTGCCTGTATCATCATTTCTAGTACCAGAACCAGCCGATTGTTCTCCACCAGTAGAATCTTCAGATTGGCCTTCACAAGATATTACTTCAGTAAAGCGCATACGCTATCACAAAGCATTAAATAAATACCCACGTAGCAAACCTGATGGGGCATGATTTTCATTGCCTGCATTCGCAACAAAACGTCTAAGCTCAGAATTGATTTCAGCTATTACATTGTTAAATGAACCAGAATCCGGAGCCTGCGAAACACCACCACCAACAGCACCAGAAACTGAAACAACAGAGGGCCGTGAGGTTGCAATAAAATTTCTCCCTGACAAAACCTGTGATTGACCAGAATCACCAGAAGTCATTCCGTTAACATGTTCTCCCTGCATTCCTTCTCCATTAGGTGCCCTGCTACGCAGGTTAGAAACTATAGGTGCCAGTGATGCCCCTGGTTACAAATGTATTCCAACAAATCAAATGAGAATGATGCAACCTATCTCTGAACCAAATAACCTATGCTTTCTTATATTCCACATACCAGTATGAATATGTATATTTACATTCCTCGGTACACTGCCAATCCCAACTGGACCCGGAGCCACAGGATTAGATGGAAAGCCAGCTGGACCACCAAAAAGGGAGCTGCTTTGGAGAGGAAAAGGCTGTAAATGAGAGTATGAGAAGTCAATTTATGATTAGAACATTAACCATCACAGCCAGTACATAGTAGTATTCCCAGCCTCCCAATATACTCAGTGTTAAATTTCATGTAATAACTCATACAACTTTTTATATCTTAAATTGTATCTCTCATTTTTTTCAAGTGCATTTCTCAAAACAAAGTAGATTTTGATATGAAAATAGATTAATTGCATTTAAAAATGGTCAAGGTGACTCAAAAATACCCCCTACTAGTAGTAAAATATAGGAAGAATAAAAAAAGTCACATCATGGTAGGATCAAGGGAACTGTGCAACATACAAAACCCATGGAACTAAATCTACACAGCCAGTAACAAATTTCGATCCAAAAATAACACGCCCCATAAGTTGACCCCATCACCCAAAAAAATATAAATTAAAAACAAATTAAAAACAAATGGTAAAATCAACTATCGAATATATTGAAATAGAGCCGGTCTGAGTTTCCCTCTGAAATGAGGCATGGAAGGGAGCTACTATGAAGAAGTTTCCACTTCGAGCTGATATTGGTTATAGGTTGAGAACGGGAATTGAACTCTATGAGATCTAATCTCCCGTTGTTCCACAGTTAAGTTAAAACAATTTCAATTGACATGCGCAATCAAATTTTAAAGTACTATTAAAAATTTCCTGACCTCAGACATATATCCCCAACACCAACAGTTAAGCATTGATGCACATTCAGAACAGCACAAGATTCGAACTATAGTACAACACTTTTGACTCTTATACAAAGAACAAGGACTTGAATTTATTACAAACCTGAACCATTATAGGATTAGGCCCCGATGGAGATATATAAACAGCAGGCCCAGAATTCAGAAAATATTCAGCCTGCATGACCATCCTGAGATAGTTAATAACTTGATTCAGAAAATGGGAATAGACTGGGGGAGATGAAATGAACATACAGGAGACTGTCCCATGTGAAGAGTCAAAATTGTCCTCCCCAGCTCCAAAAGAAGAGCACCCAAATGCTGCATTGCAATACCTAACTGCACTGATTCCGACTGAATCTGTCCCCTTACTGTTGTATCAGTAGAACCCCCCTCTTGGTCTAAACGGCCTGCAATGTGCTATAAATGTGTGCATACAGAAAATTGTAAGGATTTAAGTCATTTGGAGACAAAATGACCAGCACAAGCACATACCAGGTGAAAGATAGGACAATGGAAACAAAAAGAACAGGATAATCTGAAGAAGGTGGTGCTTACAGATAATGCCGAAATGGTTGGGCCACTAAGAAGACGTTGGGCATGTTGCAGGACAATGCTCAGGGCTGCTGGTGTTGGTGGACCACGAGAATTTGAAGGCAATTCAGCTGTTGGTGGATCGCTGCTAACATTAGGTGACTGGTTTGGCTGATACCCTAGATAAACAGACAGCGTAGGCAAATTTAGAGATGCTTCACAACAAAACCAAATGCAAAAGAAGCCAACAATGTTACCATTTTGGGTGAATGCCTGTTCCATTCGGCTCATGAACTCGGAAAGTGTGTTCAACGAATCAGGAATTGGCTGATCAAAAGGAGAAAAATAATAAATTAGGATATAACCATATGAGTCAAAAGTTCAAAAACACAGGTGGAAAATGGAGAAAATTCTACCATATTGAGTGAAGGAATATTAATTGCTGTTCCTAGAGGAATTTGCATTGCATGAGGAGCAGATTGACCAGGAGACTGCATGGGGACAGATTGATTTCCAGCCTGACTCTGACTACCAGCATTAACCTGTGACCCTTCCGTTTCATTTCCATATGATGCCTGAAGAAAAGGGTAAGACTTTTAGTAAGCGCATTAATTAACCAAAAGATATTAAATGAGAGATAACAAGAGCCCGTAGGTGGCTTGTGTTTCAGTCAAACTACTTTATATCCGAATCCACCAGTCTTGCCCACTCGTAACCACTCATTTCTATCTACTTGTAATTCAAACAGTACATAGACACTTAAGAAGCACAGATACGGATACATAATTCAAATACGACATGATACGGGTACACCAATACGGCTTTTCATAGATTAACAACCTCAAGCAATCCAATGCCTTCAATAATATCAAATGAGTCTCCGACATCACATTTTGAATTCTCCTTTTAAATAAAGATCTAATTTTCTTGATAAAAGACGAAGATAGCTATGAATGAAAATCAATTCTTGAGTTCGTGGTGGAGTTATTTTATTCATTCTCATAAAATGCACAAAAAAGTATGTACTCCAATTATTTAATACTAATTATTATCCATTTCTAATAGTAAAAATACATTTGTCAACTGTTGACACGGTTTCATATGTATTAAAAGATTAAATAATATTATGTATTTACAATAAAAAGTCTAGTTGTCAATTAATTTTTAACTTTAATTGTGTATTTTCAATAAATATAATTAATATTCAATAAGTTATTGATAATAACAATAAGAAAAAAAAATCTACGTCAATAACAACGAGTTTTAAAAAAGTTTAAAACCAAGAACACTCTTCTTCAAGTGTCCCAACATATCAAATACGTATAAAAATAATTAAAAAAAAGTATCCAATACATATAAAAAAATTTTAAAAATATAAAATAATTAAAAAACATATATACAGTACGCATCAGAGAACAATAAACCTAGCCAGACAGGGTCATTGACAGGCTGTTGACAAGGATTTAAAATTTGGTGACATGTCCTTGAATAATTAATTACAAAATGATTAAAATGGAGGGAAATGGACTTGCGAAAACACTACACATCAGCCTGGAGATAACCCCTGTTTTTTGCCCCTGTTAGTGTAGCAGAATCCATCAGAGAATATCCAAGTTTGGATATATATTAATGAGTTTACAAGTATCCGTGCTTATAGACACTTACCAAACACTGCATTTAATATGAGAAACACATGGAGACAAAATTCTGTTGCTAGAGACCAAAGAAAGTCAAGCCCACAAAAATAGCTATTCATACCACAGACACTTCCATGCAGCAATATATATTTAGCCCCCGTTTGGCCCCCATTAAATTCCATTCTATTACATTTTATTTTTCTTTCTTCTATTTTCAACCACACAATCCTCCATAAAATAATATTATATGTAGACCGAAAATTTTTCCTTCCTTTTCAACCACTCATTTTTCCCCCAAAAAAAAAAAAAAAAAAAAAAAAAACAGAATGGGGGCCAAACGGGGGCTTAAAGTGGAATCTCCAGTTAAACAGTATCTACTATACCGCTCGTCAAAATATATTAAGCACAAATAATCGTGGAATCTGCAGAACCCACTCCAATGCCCTTTATAAAAGAAAAAATATATGTAAACACATTAGACTTACTTTAAGAGTGGCTAAGGTTGGAAAGAATGTTGAAAAGCAATCTCACCTGCATGCCCGGTTGTATACCGCCTGCCAGGTTGCCAATTCCAATAGAGTTCAACACGGCTCCGATAACCTAAAATGTGCACAAATACCAGTGAACATAATTCTGTTTATCATGCATATGCAAGATAGTCAACGAAACCACCCAACATACCCGACTAAGATCTGGTACACCGGCTTCCCCAGACCCAGGTTCTCCAACATTTAAGGTACCTAGTACTACACTGTGTGTGATTTGTCCAATGCGGTTGCGAGGACCACCAGTAGGATGTTCTTGGCCTGAAACCAAAACAAAACGATAAAAATTCTTGAACAACATTTGACAATAACCCAAAAACACATTGTACAACATAAATATATATGAACAATATAACAAACTACTACCTCTGTTATCGTTACTTGCCACAGCCTCTTCAGTAACACTGCCAGGAGAGGGCTGCGGCTGCCTTTCAACTAAATGTAATGTATCCCCATTTTCCACATCTATTATGTAGTTAAGTATAATGAAGCCATGTAGGTAACAGAACATATGCAGGTTTCCATAGACGTGTACAAGATAAACAGGATAGTTTTCTCACATTCGAAAACCAAAGAAAGAAATTTTCACACACAGGTAATTTTTATTAATATACATTTTTCACTTCAACAAAATAATTATGAGAGAAGAACCATGCAGGTAATAGCAAGCTCAAAAGGAAAAAAAAATAAAAAAATAAAAAAATTTTGATTGTACATCAAAAATAATATTACATGTGAATGAATATTGAAAACCACATTCCAATGATTCTCAGGATCATGGTCACCAACGGTTTCATGCTTAACATGCAAATCCTGAGATATTTGTTTCCCAAAAAGAAAAAATAAATAAAAAAGACGAGACCGTACATAATCATTCTAATTTAGATCGAGTGCAGCCTGCTAGTATATATGTAGATATTTCTCAGGATTGGTTCCCAATATATAATAGGTTAATGAAGTCGTGCTTTACTTCTAATATAAAATCATGTCTAGAATTCCTTTTTATTTATCACTACTTATATATTCACACGCTGGCCAAAAAATAAAAAATAAGAAAAAAGAAAAAAAAGAAAAGGAGGTCCGTATATGACACATGAACCAAAAACATTAATCACTATTCCGGCACTCTAAAAAAGTGAGATCAGAGAAAAGAACACAACGAAATGAAAATACATCTTGGAAGGTCATAGTCCTTTAGTGAATAATGAAGGCACCCAAATCTATCTTAAAACCAGTGTTAGACAGATAAATGGGAAGTTAGTCAAAATTCCTAAAGGGAAAAGAACAATGGAATCAAACGAAGACAGAAATGATTTCATTTTAACAGACACTGGTTGATATTTTACTTCGTACTACAAGATCAAACAGAAAAATAGATCAGTGCAGTCACAATTGATAGGATACTATATTCAGAAAGAGCGTGATCATCCTTCAAGACTTTCCCCCTGAAAATGAGACGTTGTTGCCCAATGGGGACACCGATTTGACTAGCTATTTTTTCCTTGAATGATGATACTGCCATCTGAAATCATGTAAATCTAAAACATGTTAGAGAGTGCCGATGCAGTCAGTATGTAATATACAAAAATCTTCCTCTCTCCCTTTTTCTTTTTTGGTTGTGTATGTTGGGGTGTGGGGCATTGAAAATGCCCGAGAGAGAAGCATCTGTTTCCTAGGAAACTTCTCTAGTGATTCACTTGGGAGATAAAGATTCCAGGCAGACCACAGACCCCATGCTTCCCATAATATTTCACACACATCCCTAGACATCAAAAATAAGAACTTACATTCTTATCTGCTTGAAAGCTGAAAATCCGGGAATCAAGGGTCTTGATATTAAGCTCCAAAGCTGACAGAGAACTTCCACCAGAGACATCACTCAAACTTGAACCTTCAAGTGGTTGTTGATCTGCCATGTGACTTCAAGGGCATTCAACTAGAGAAAAATAAACACCATCAGTAAAAGAAATAAAAGGTAGTCAACATCATGAACAATAAGTAAAAGAGGAGTAATACATTGAATTCCAGGTTCTGTTATACTTGTCAACACGATAGTAGATTGTATAAATTTAGCATAAATTTCAAACCCCGGTTATTTAGAAGCAATGTGAAACCTTATTTTCTTAGTTTAAGATCTAACTCTGTGATGAGGAATGCAGATTTAGCATAGAAGGAATTCTTAATAGATCAAGAATAAATATAGCCCCCGTTTGGTAGGGTTTAAAATCTAGATTTTAATCTAAATCAAAGACAAGAAATGATTTTAATCACAAATTTCATGAGACTCATAACTTTTCAACCACACATTTCATTAACTTTGATCAAAATCTACTGAAAATTTGATTTTAATTCCCACCAAACATGGGCATAGTTTGATTCAAATTTACTTAATTCATTTTATTATAATTTTCTAGTTTGGCTTAAAATAGGTTTCATTTCCTTATTTTCAACTTAAATTAAGCCATGTTCGAGCCCATTCTTTAAAACTCATTTTTGTCCACACTCTTCAAACATTCTTACCAAAAAATTTTGCACTTAAATCCAAAACTTTTCCTTATTTTCTAACTATACATTTTCTAAAAATCACTTTTTACAAAATAAATTCTCAAAAAATGGGGTTCAAACAAGGGCAAAATGTGTAAACTATAAAGAAGATCTATGCATTGTAATAGTTAAACTTGGATATCAATAAGAAATTCTTTCTCCCCCAAATTTATCATTATTTTCTCCCATTTCTTTGATCGTTCTCCCTCTCTTTCACTAGAGATTTGTGAATATTCCTTTATGAGCTTCCTACATCACTGCAATATAATGTTATTTTAACAAATGTAATTTGAGAAAGGGCTATAGTTGGATTTTATTTATATGGAGAATTTATTATTTCAGCACATTTAGGGAAACAGAAGTTCGATGAATTTAACAGGTGTGAAAAAGACATGAACTACATTCAAACAAGCACATAGCTTTATAGCCATTTGTGGGGATTTAACCAAGCAATAGCTCAATGCCAAAAAGCAACGCCGCAAACGTCCTCAAATTCGAAATTACTAAAAAAATAAAAATAAAATCCTATACTTAATCTCGCACCCATATCATCGGGGGAAATAGAAACAACGGAAAACATTAGAAGTTAAGTGTTGGGCAAACAAGGAATTTTTTTTTGAGGAAGATCGAAAGTAGAAATTTCAGATTTAACAACAGTGATGAAACCATCGGCAAAACATAAAATCAGTGCAAATGCAATAAATAATTTCAGTCAAAAAGTTCTTATATATTCTGATCCATAAGAATTGAGAACTCCGCCTAGGGTTTGTATTGATAGAAAGAAAGAAATCACAAGTCCAGAAAAATAAACATAAAAACAGAATTGAACACCGAATGTTATCTCGAAATCGAACCTTGTAGATGCAGCAAATGAAATTGGAGAAATTGTCGTGAGAGCGAAACTGGTTCCGAATTGTACAAAGTTTGCAGGCAAATAAATAATCCGAAGAGGGCTAAAATGTAAATGGAAACGCCTTCGCATGTTTACAAAACATGATTCCAGAACGATCTAGACTGCAAACCCCCCGCCCCACCCCGCCCCCGGACCCCAAACACCACTCAGAGTCCGGTCTTGCTTGCATACGTGTTTTGAACTAAAGTCGCATATCTGTAGAGCGCCTTTAGTTGGAAAAAGTAGAATATGAGTTTACGTATGACCCTACATACTGCTTTGAATTTTATATATAACATATTTTACCAAACATTCCCTATTTTGTTCTTTGTTAGAAAGAATTGCATGATAACTTCTTTGAACACAAAAACACACTCATTTCTAAGGTTTTGAGGTGGTCATTGTAGAAGCCTGAAAAAATAAAATGAAATTAGGCTCATACTTTAATGTGACGATCTAATATCAGGAGCCTAGCCTATAGATGAATCTCATGCTCAACCCACATAAGAAATGAAAGCACAATATTAGTCCAATATGTTTTAAAATGAATTTATTTACAATCTTATGGTGGTCCAACGCGCAACTCAGGTTCAGCCACCATACATGTTTTTCAAAATTATTTGATGAAGTTGGACGGTATAATTTAATATTTTTTTTCCAAAGATTGGACCGGACAGTGAAAATTTATTTTATGTATAGAAAAAAATATAAAATTGATTTGCATACATGTTATTTTTAAAATGACAAATATGTATTATTATATACACACACATAACAACTACACGTTAAAAATAACTTTAGATTGACTGGTCAAACAATTAATCTAATTAGTTGGTATAGATGAGTCATTTAAATCCCAAAACTATACACACACGTGATCACATGTTATGCAACTTAAACTCTTTGTTTTAAAATGCATTCAAGTTCTTTTAAATTGAGTGGAAATGAAAAAGGCATAGAGTGTAACTTTGATTGTTAAATGCTGCCAACGTTTTTTTCTTGAAATTTGGATTGATTTTTCGTCTACTTCAAATTATTCACATTCCTTTAATTTATATTATATATATGTGATATAAAACAACCCAATAGTTAATGCAAATGTAATTGCACTTTACTCTCAATTCCTTAGGTGATTCCACCGTTTTTTTTAAAGACAAATAAAGTGTAGATTTTTCATTTTCTCCAAATTATTCCTATTCCATTTCATACATATCTTTTTATACAAGTTTCACAAAAAAAAAAAAAAAATGGGTGCAACTTTGATCACAGAAAAAATTTTCAAAAAAAAAATAAAAAATGGAAAAGCTTTGGATTCCATCAGGAAACAACATTCACCAACCAACTTCATTAATTCAAAAGCATCAAACGAAGGTAGGTTGAGGTGCAAGTGTTATTTCGTTCAAATTTCATTTTTCGTTAAAAGTTAAATGAAATGGTACCTCCGGGTACGGTGTTTCGGCACTACTATAGTTTGAATGATCATTCTCCGACTCTACGTGTTATGATAATGCTATAGATATCGGATTTTGCCGAAAATTCACCTACGTGCGACGGTATGAATCCATGGTTCGAATTTTCTAATTTGATTACAAAATGCACTGATGATATCTATTGAGTTTCAAACTCATGGATAAAATCCCTTCTTACAGGTTGATTTTGTTCCTTTTTTGGGGGCGCGGATGGTGACGGTTGAAGATGCAATTTGACATGGAAAAGTCGGTGAATTAACAACTTTAAATTGATTATGAATTATTTGCGTTTCCTATTAATTACTTTTCTATGGATATCGTATATGAAACTATTTCTACGAACATTTTCTTATGAATATATTATGCTCAGATTCTGCTCAGATTTTAAAAATTCATAACTAATTTGTTACTTTGAATTTTTGAACAAAACTAATGGTGTTTGATAGCCTCATAAGTTAGCTACTGAATAAACTTAGAATCATGTCAATCTGATGTCGGTAAAATTTTATATGTCACTTTAAGTAAACATAGTGTCGCTGTTTTCTGAAAATTCCGGTTTCTGCCATAGAAATTAAAAAATTCGTAACTTAATCGTTACTTGGGATTTTTGGACAAAACCAGTGGGATTTGTCTCATGGATTAGAGACTAAATAAACTCAAAATCATGTCAATCCAATGACTACGGAATTTTATATGCCACCTTAAGTATGCTGCGCTGGGTTACTTCCTAAATCGAGTCGTTGCGAGATTTTGAAAAATATTTTAACATCTCATATGTCGTCGACGAAAGTCGAATTTTGGATATGTTATATTATGAGAAGTTCCCTACTTCCGCTTAAAGTTTCGTGAAGTTTTGACCTAAATTACTATATAAATGAGTTTACTTTAAAACTTACTCCGCAAAAATGGGAAGTCAAACAACAACATTTATTTTTAAATTCTTCCCTAAAATTTCACGTAACAAAAATGTATTTATGCATGGATGTCACCTGAAAACATTAGGAATTAGTTTCTTTTGTATTGAGTTATGTTGTCATTTATTGTTCTTTAAAAAAAAAATATTCTTAAATTAAATCTTTACAATTTTCACTAAAAGTTTAGCTATTTTTTTTGAAGTTTACGGCTAAAAGTACAATTAATCTAGTGATGTTTCGGTCCTTGCGAGTCGGGGTGTTACAGCGTGATATCAGAGCACGAGTTTAGTTGATTTTGTAGACTTAGCGTATTTTTTTATATAAAAAATAATTAAAAGATGAGAAAGTGAAACATTTAAGGCATTCCATGTCATCTTGCATCCATCAATGGACCTCATCCGATGAACCCAAGGTCTAGAATAATGTTCCACTTTATTTTTTGAGCATGATTTATAAATCATTTAAGTTTGAATCTATGAAAATGCTAATGATATTTAGGATGAAATATGTTATGTAAATTATATTTTGTTTATATATAAATGAAGAAATGATGATTAGCTATTTTATTGAAACCCTAAAAGCATAATGTATAAGTTGATATCACTAACAGAGATAATACATAATTGGATACTTATGTGACAGACATGGTTAGAATTTATCAGACCACTAGAAAGGCCACGACTTGTAGAGTAGCTTTGAAACGTAGGTCCATTATTCAATCCTATGAGAACTACGTGACTGACCTATCTCGTCCGCTTGTTGAACACATATATGACATTTACGAGAGATGTATGGCGACGGTAGATGCATAACTGGAGATCACGCATATCGAGACTGTAAATAACCTCATACACTTACTTCCACCTCAATGGGGGAATCATGGGAGTCATAGTTAGGGATGAGATGCTAGAAGGTAACCCTCCAGAGCACCTAAATGCAATTGAATTCGGTATATATTGTCAGATCCTTCTAGATAGGTGGAGTGAGAGCTTAGAACCTCAACCGGAGATAGTAACTGAGCCTGAGTCCGAGCTAGAGCCAGAACCTCAGTTTGAATCGGACCCAGAGAAAGATCCCGAATGGGAGCATGAGAATGACTTTGGGTTGGAATTAGAGAATGAACATGAGCATGAGCCACAGGTTGAGATGGACCTAGAGTCGGGGCATGAGGCAGAAGACTCCTCCGAAGATGAAGCTCCACCAAAGAAGATTTGTAAGATTCATAGGGATTAGAAATTAGATTCCTTTTCCTTGTGTTATCTTTTCCTTAGTATTATGGAAGTAAAGGTCGTCGAACTATTGTATATCCTGATTTCAAAGAGTACTTTTAATAATACAAAATAAAAAAAAATCAATTCTAGTTCGAGCTGAAAATACCCTATTCTAATCCTGGTTTTGGAAAAAGAAGTTAATGTGAGATATTATATCTTATTTCTAGGAAAATGTCTTGTGCAAATCAGAACAATTTGATAATAGATCTCCTACAAGGGGTTCAAGATCTTGACAGGTTGAATCAGAACCTAGCTCCACCTATACCGCCAGCTTCTATTACTCTCCCGGCTCATGCTTCGGTGGTTGAGTTATTTCGAAGGCATAAGCCCCGTACCTTCGATGGAGCATCTGGTCCACTAGTGGTTGAGGAATGGCTTCGTAAGCTAGAACGAATTTTTCGACTCATAGACAACACCGACGCCCAAAAGGTTCAGTGTGTGGATTTTAGGTTTATTGGTAATACAAGTTACTGGTGGGATTCAATGTCTCAGACTAGAACCCCGGAGCAGCAATTGGCATTAACATGGGAACAATTTAAAGAGGAAGTAATGGACAAGTATTTTCCTTAGTCTCTAAGAGATTTCAAGGAAAGCGAATTCCTTCAGCTCAAATAGGGTAATATGTCCCTGGCTGATTACGAACAAAAGTTCAATCAACTCTTAAGATATGCTCCACACCTGGTTGATACGAAAATTAAGAAGACTAGAAGGTTTGAGCAAGGGTTAAACCCAGACCTAAGCATGATCCTTATGTCACATTGTTTCACATCATATCGTGAGATGTTGGAACGAACTCACACTATTTGGTATCAGAAGGCTAATGTGGGGCAACACCGTCAATTGTACAACCAGCAAGATAGAGGGCATATTGGAAAGAAGAAGTGGAATGGTCAAGACAAAGGAAAGGGCAAATGGCAAAATAAGAAGGCTAACATCGGATCTAGTGCTAGCAAGGCCATAGTAGTTACAGTTGCGCCTTGTCTGAAGTGCGGTAAACCTCATCATGGTGAATGCTTGTATGGGAAGAATGCTTGTTTTTGCTGCGATAAGCCAGAACATATTGCTAAGGATTGTCCTATTTTCACTCAAAAGAAGGATGATAATAGTGATCAGAACAAAAAGGGAAAAGCACGAGTCTTTACACTGACTCAGAAGGATGCAGAGGAAAACTTAAACGTAATAACAAGTATTTTACTGATATTCAATACACCTGCTTATGTACTGTTTGATTCGGGAGCTACTCAATCTTTTGTATCAACGTCTTTCATTGCTAAATTTAGTATTACTTGTGAGAAGTTAGAAAGTACACTAGAAGTTAGCGTCCCCTCAGGTAGAACATTAAATACAGATCAGTTAACTAGGTCGGTAAATCTTGAAATCGAAAGAAAAACATTAGAAGCTAATTTGTATCTGATAGAGATGAAAGACTTCGATGTGATTTTAGGCATGGATTGGTTGGAATGTAATTATGCAACCATTCATTGTAGAGAAAAGGAAGTGCCTTTTCAGAAACTAGGAGAAAAGCAATTCTCTTTTCTCGGAATAAAGACTAAACCCCATCTCAACTAGTATCGGCCTTGCAAGCCGAGAAAATGATGAGAAAAGAAACATACCAAGGGTTTCTAGTTAACATCTCAGGAGAAAAACAGACGACAATAAAGATTGAGGACGTACCAGTGGTACGAGAGTTTACGGATGTGTTTCCAGAAGAACTACCTGGTACTCCACCAAATAGACAGGTGGAGTTCACAATAGATCTAGTTCCCAGAGCGACACCAGTATCCAAAGCTCTATACAGAATGGCTCCAAAGGAACTTCAGGAGTTAAAATTTCAATTACAAGAATTATTGGATTGTGGCTTTATTCGGCCAAGTGTGTCTCCTTGGGGCGCACCTGTATTGTTCGTAAAGAAGAGAGATGGAAGTATGAGAATGTGTATTGACTATCGAGAGTTGAACCGTTTGACCATCAAGAATAAATATCCTTTCCCTAGTATCGAGGATTTATTTGACCAATTGAAATGGGCTAAGGTATTTTCCAAGATCGACTTACGATCTGGATACCATCAGTTGAAGGTTAAGGCAAGTGATATACCCAAGACAACTTTTCAAACTCGTTATGGACATTATGAGTTCACAGTTATGCCGTTCGGGTTGACAAATGCTCCGACAGTGTTCATGGATTTAATGAATCGTGTATTTCATCAGTATTTGGATCAATTTATCATAGTTTTCATTGATCACATCTTGATATACTCCAAGAGTAAAAATCAACATGAAGAGTATCTTAGAATGGCGTTAGAAACATTGTGTAAGGAAAGGTTATACGCTAAATTTATAAAGTGTAAATTTTGGCTTGAACAAGTTGGATTCCTCGGTTACGTAGTTACTGCCCAAGGAATTGAAGTGGAACCAGTAAAAGTGGAAGCAGTAACTAATTGGAATACACCAACTAACGTGGGTGAAGTTGGAAGTTTTCTGGGATTGGCCGGGTACTATCGAAGATTTATAGAAGGATTTTCCAAAATAGTCGGACCAATGACACAATTGACAAGGAAAGGAGTAAAGTTTCAATTGACAGATAAGTGTGCGTAGAGTTTTCAGGAGCTAAAACGACAATTAATTTTAGCACCCGTGTTAGCTATACAGGAAGGTTCGGAAGGATTTGTTATATATAGTGATGTATCCAAACAAGGTTTAGGATGTGTACTGATGCAGCATGGAAAAGTGATTACCTATGCATCAAGGCAATTGAAGCAACATGAACTGAACTACCCGACGCATGATCTAGAACTTGCTACAGTAGTGCATGCTTTAAAGATATGGCGACATTACTTATATGGAGGGAAGTGCGACATTTACACGAATCATAAAAGTCTCAAATATTTCTTCACACAGAAGGAATTGAATATGAGACAGAGACGATGGTTGGAACTTGTAAATGATTATGATTGTATTATTCATTACCATCCTGGTAAGGCTAATGTTGTTGCCGATGCGCTAAATAGAAAGTCAGTAGGACGATTGGCGTCATTACCTACTACTCAGTTGGAGTTGATCAAGGACTTGGAGAATTTATGAATCGAAATGGTTGCCACACCAGAGTAAGTCACCACCCGTTTAGCAACTTTGGTGATTCGACCTACTCTTAGAGATCGGATCATTGAGGCACAAGGTAAAGACTCATTCTTGCAAAAGATCAAGAACGAGATTGGTATTGATAAGAGAAAAGACTTTAGAATAGCTTCGGATAGGGCTTTGATGTTTAAAGGAAGGATTTGTGTACCTATGGATGAAGTTTTGAAGAAGGAGATATTAGAGGAGGCTCATATCACTCCATATATTGCACATCTTGATGGTATGAAAATGTATCGAGACATTCGAGATACATTTTGGTGGAGAAATATGAAAAGAAGTATAGGTCTATTTGTGGCAAAATGCATTGTGTGTCAACAAGTTAAAGCAGAACATCAAAGACCGGCAGGGTTGTTAAATCCATTGGATATACCAGAATGGAAGTGGGAGAATATCACAATGGACTTTGTGGTGGGATTTTCGAGATCAGTAGGAGGGCACAATGCTATATGGGTAATAGTGGACCGTCTAACGAAGTCCGCTCATTTTCTTCCGGTGGAAATGACATTCAGTCTAGATCAGTTGGCACGGTTGTACATTAAAGAAATCGTAAGATTGTATGGTACCCCCATATCCATTGTGTCTGACAGAGATCCGAGATTTACATCTAAGTTTTGGAAGAGCTCGCAAGTAGCTATGGGAACGAAATTGAATTTTAGTACGACATATCACCCTCAATCCGATGGTCAATCTGAAAGAACCATTTAGACTTTGGAAGATATGTTAAGAGCCTGTTTTTTGGATCTAGGAGGCAATTGGGAATCTTATTTACCTTAGGTGGAATTTGCATATAATAACAGTTTCTAAGCAACTATTGAAATGGCACCGTATGAAGCTCTCTATGGTAGAAGATGTAGATCACCTGTTCATCGGGATGAAGTCGGAGAAAAGAGAGTTTTGGGACTAGAGATCATTGAAAGGACAGTCGAAGCCATTGATAAGATTCGCACTAGGATAAAGGCAGTGCAAGACAGACAAAAGAGCTATGCAGATATCAGAGAAAAGGACTTGGAGTTTCAAGTTAGAGATAAAGTCTTTTTAAAAGTGGCACCAATAAAGGGTGTACTTAGATTTGACAAGAAAGGAAAGCTACAACCTCATTATATCGGACCTTTTGAAATACTTGATGGGATCGAAAGTGTGGCTTATCGATTAGCTTTGCCGCCCGAACTATCATCAATTCACAACCTATTTCACATATCGATGGTCAAGAAATATATGCATGATCTTGATCAAGTGGTCAATTATCAATCCCCAGATGTATGTACAAATTTATCTTATGAGGATTACCGATTAGAATATTGGATCGAAGGGTATATAAATTACGGAACAAGGAGATTCAACCGGTCAAGGTGCAATGGAATAATCATGGAGTAGAAGAAGCTACTTGGGAAGAAGAAGAAAAAGTTAAAGATAAATATCCGACACTCTTTGCCAATCCATAAGATAAATTTCGTTGACGAAATTTTATTTAAGGTGTAAAGGATGTAGAAGCCCGAGAAAATAAAATGAAATTAGGCTCATATTTTAATGTGACGATCTAGCATTAAGAGCCTAGCCTATAGATGACCCTCATGCTCGACCCACATAAGAAATGAAAGCTCAATATTAGTCCAATAAGTTTCCTATTAATTACTTTTCTATGGACATCGTCTATGAAACTATTTCTACGAATATTTTCTTATGAATAGGTTATGTTTAAAAATATATATATGTGATCTAGAATTTGCTTACGAAACACCGTCCAAAAAAAAATGTCAACTAGTTAATGTTACTGTTTTCTTAGAAATTTCAGTTTCTACTCAGGATTTAAAAATTTATAACTAATTTTTTACTTTGAATTTTTGAACAAAGCTAATGATGTTTGATAGCCTCATAAGTTAGCTACTGAATAAATTTAGAATCATATCAATCCGATGTCGGAAAAATTTTATATGTCACCTTAAGTAAACATAGTGTTGCTGTTTTCTGAAAAATTCCAGTTTCTACCATTGAATTTAAAAAATTCGTAACATAATCGTTACTTGGGATTTTTGGACAAAACTAGTGGAATTTAATAGCCTCATGGATTAGCTACTGAATAAACTTAAAATCATATCAATCCAATATCTACGAAATTTTATATGCTACATTAAGTATGCTGCGCTGGGTTACTTCCCAAATCGAATCGCTGCGAGGTTTTGAAAAATATTTTAACATCTTATATGTCGCTGACGAAAGCTGAAATTTGGATATGTTGTATTATGAGAAGTTTCCTACTTTCTCTTAAAGTTTTATGAAATTTCGACCTAGATTACTATGTAAACGAGTTTACTTTAAAACTTACTGCGCAAAAAGGGGAAGTCAAACAACAACATTTATTTTTAAATTCTTGCTTAGAATTTCACGCACCTGAAGACATTAGGAATTAGTTTCTTTTGTATTGAGTTATGTTGTCATTTATTGTTCTTTTAAAAAAAATTCTTAAATTAAATCTTTATAATTTTCTCTAAAAGTTTAACTATTTTTTTTAAAATTTACGGCTAAAAAGTACAATTAATCTAGAGACGTTCCGGTCCTTACGGGTCGGGGCGTTACAATCATTTAGGACAATGGGATCCTACAAGTTGCGGAAGCTTCAAGGATCGTCAAAACAGTATTTTTGGGGCTCAGTTTAATGTTATATTTCTCTATCAAACAATTGATCCAATCGGTTCCAATTCACAACCAATATATTCACTTCGATTGTTTCTTAATCTCACCCACAAAGGACAAGATAACGGTGATAATTTGTGGCCACAATGACAAGAAGAAACCACTATAAAAAGAGGCAAGGAAGAGACCAAAATCAAGGAGCTAACCACCGGTTTTTGAACACAAAGGCGATCAGACTTTTGCTTTTTAGAAGGCACACTTTTTCTCACACAATAATACACTTTGAAACAGCTAGGGTTAATAAATAGGGTTAAGTTAGAAGTTTAATAGGCCAAAATTTAAAGTCATTCAAGAGATAATATAAATGGATCGGATAGAGTTTTTGGACTTGGTCACTTATAATTATTTCATTCATCAGCCGAAGCCCATGAAATATATATTCACGGCCTATAAAATATATATATTTATATATATTCCCACGTTAACATCATAACTCGAGGTTTATTGGGTATCAAAACCCAACACCGCAGACACAAAACACTTGTCTATTCGAGTTTTTTGGTTATCTATGATGATGTTGAGCGCGGAAGCTCCAATAACACAAGTTGATTCCAAATCGGATTGTAGAAAATGAAATTATAATGACAACATTGAAGTAAATAAGATCACATTACAAAACAATGTTTAAATTGTAAAAAGGAACAAAAGGATTAACGTAGAGGAACGATGCTTATTGAATCAACAATATGGAAAATAGAAAGCAATCTAACAATTGAATTTTATCTATTACATCTAATAAAACTGACAGAGGAGCCTTGTATTTATTGGCCACTCTAGAAGAATCTTAAAAGACAAGAAAATATATTACAATTAGGAGACCCAATTTCAACAGAATTTTATCTCCTTTTGTTGATGCAATTAGATAACCTTTTCCAAGTAAAAGTCTAATACGTATCTTCAAAAGACTTCTAACCAATTTCTAGGATTCCACTTGATCAAATTCTAAATCAACAATAATCCTAACACATTTGAGTCACCAAACCTAAAAGATGAGTTATAAATGATTGCCATGCTAGGTTATATATTTGATTGGGTCTTGTTTGCTGAAGTGCTCTCAAAATTTTAGGACATATTTATGCCTAAACACTGGAGTCCCATTGATTATTATTTTGATAATAAGGTGGTGAGTGAAAGATCAGAGGATAATTTACCATTTTGATTTTCACACCCCAATTTCTTTCTGCTACAAATGGAGATGTCTTGTACGGTAAATTTCTTTCTAGAAAGATTTGACTGGCCAGGAACAAATATTAGTTCTCGACCTCCTGCATATTGTATTTGAGTATGAGTTGAAGTTCGTTTTGATGAGTAACTACCTGGGAGACAATGAATATCAGAATTTTAGGGGAATGCTAGAGATAATGGTTGGTTAAATTTTAATTTTATTGATAATTCTCCATAGAATAACTATGTCCAATATAATAAAATGGGCCTTTTCCTTTGCAGATTTTATTACGAATTCTATTATTTTTAGATTTTTTTTCCTATTATAGTTATCACTATAAGAGAATTTTCTAGTTGTCGTCGTTATTGTTGGGACTAATATATACTATGAGGCTGTAATAATAAAATAATGAATTTACTATTGACACTAGTTATAGAATTTACTAAATATTATATGTGGCCCACATATGAAGAACATATAATAACAATGCACTGCTTTGTGACATATATGGATTGTGTTCACCTGAGTGAAAATGAAGTTTGTTTATGCATAGTAGTTTAGTCTGTATTCAATTTTTCTGCTTGTACAAAAGCTGTGGTGCCAAAATTTCACCAAATGTTGACACATCATCATCTAGCTAATTATTTATTTATTTATTTTATTTTATTGCCATTGTATAACTAGATGCTGCCATGTGTATTCTGTGAAAATTCTGGCAGAGAATTTCTGTATACATTACACTTATGGTCTGTATTTGTGGGATAGGGGATCAGAACAGAGTTAATAAATTCTTTAAGCAAATGAGTGAAACATTTGTAGAAGGTTGACAATTGAAGTCTTTTTCACATTTTAAACTGTTAAAACATGAGGAAGGTCATTTCACCTTTCCTTAGGCTAGGTTTAAAGTTTGTCCTTTTTAGATGTCATTAGTGAGTATTTCTTTGCATCGACAATTGGTTGTTCTATGATATCTTCTTGCTTATAAAGGAGGGAGAAGTCCAATAACATCCCTATCCCTTCACTTTTATTTTTTTGGGATCTTTTGCTATGTGCATGTCCTTAGAAGTTATGATAGGACATTGGAGAACAATATTCAGGAATTAGAAGATTTTGTGACGCCATTTCATTTGAATTATTTTTATTAATTTAATCTTAAAATTAATTGAATATTTTCTAAGATTTTGTGAGATGTTTGATTACTGATTGGGACAAGTGGACAACAAAGACTAATTCATTTTCTAAGTTATTTCTTCATAAGATTCATGATTAAGTGATTACTTAATCACTTTTCTCCATCAAAGCAATTTCAGAATCAGGTTAACATAATATGAAAGAAAAGAAGGTGGAAGTTCCATTTTGAATCAAAGCCTAAGTGATATAAGGTATTGTCACCAATTTTCCCAAAAAAATTGTAGCTCATGGCACTAATTTGTTGAACAAAGAAAAGTAGGCATGTCAAAAAAGAAAAGCTCCACGCTCAAGTTGAAGCTATATCTACTTCCAATACACCCCTATATATTGAAATCCACTCAAAGCCCATCCCCTTTGGACTCGCTCCCATTTCAAGCATGCTTTTGTACTATCCACTCACTCCACACAAATTCTCCAACACCAACTCGAATAAAAGACCTCCGTCCCTAATATCAAATCATTGCTCTGTAGGGTATTGCCACTACATTGCCTAAAAGCTATAGCTCATGGTATTAATGCAATTCATCCTATATAACCAATAATCAACTCCAATTTTGATCTCTTTGGACTCACTCTCATTTCAATTTGTGCTCATACATTATCCACAACTAATGTAGGCTACTGTCGTCACTTTGCTCAAAATTTATATCTATAGAACTAATGTACTCTATCATATATCATCTAAAATTAAGCTATCATATATCACCTAGAATTAAGCTATCATATATCTATAGAACTAATGTAATCTATCATATATCACATATAATTAAGCTCAAGAATCCACCCCGAGCTCACTTCCTTTGGACCGTTTCAAATGTGCTCCTACATTATGCATACACTCCATGGGAGTACTTTACCATTGACTTGAACATGCGACCTCCAAATGTGGTGGCAATTGATGTAGGGATTATTACCACTTCGTCCAAATGCCATAAGTCATAGTACTACATCAATTAGCATTAGAGCTCGGGAATCCACACTAAGCCCACTCCCTTTGAGCTAAAAACTTGTATATTTTGTTTGATTGTCATATTCGTTTTAACTAAAACATGCTGTCTTATTCCTCGGTACATGGGATTGGAAAGTGATATAATTTTGAAATCAATGTGATACCTATGCCAATAATTTTTTGTTACAGGTCCCATATCGAGAACTAAACTATGATAGAATAAAACAATGTTGGATTCGGGGCTGGGTGTTTCATTTGGTTAGTTTATGATTTGGAGCTCCGCTTTACAGAATCTACCTTAGTCAATGTGACACTGTTTCGTGCGGGTTAACTCGCTAACAATTAAAGGGGATCAGACGATTGTGTAAGGGACGAAACCTCTTGAGACAAAGTCCCAAAAAGGGGTGTTCTTTTATTGGCGATGAACTTTACAATTGGAAACGAAAAAACAACGTGCCTCCAAGGGGCGCAAGCACACGAGTTACAGAAAGGAAAGTGTTTAAGTCTAAAAGCTAAAGAAATGAAAATTACATATTCTCTTGTTCGAGAGTTTTGGATTCGGTCCTTTGCTTCTACGCCTTTTCTCCCTTTTATACCTCATAGACGATCTCTTTGTGATTAACTACTCTGAAAACTGCTTGATCGTCCTATAACTACCCACTTTCTTTGTAGTGGCCATTTTGTCATGAAACCGCCTTTTAACTGCTGCCATTATCTTTCATCGTCCAACTGCTTTCGATTGACTTCCTTGAGTTGTGGAAC
>NC_036250.1:4104439-4104731 GCF_002742605.1 Olea europaea var. sylvestris
TTTACTCCTTGGGCTGTTCGACTTGGGCTGAATTTTTATGTGTCAACAATTACCCCCCAATATGGCAGAATTAATAATAATTATTGAATTTTGCCATATTCACTTCACGTCTCCAGCAACGTTAGCCATTCCCAAAGAATTTCAATCATTATTTCCCTCTATAACTTGAAAAGGTGCGTCGCTTTGCGAACCCTTATAAACTTCAAACACACCATTTTGCTGCTACCAAATCACGTTTCATATTTCTTGCGCATTCTTCACGATTCACGTAACTCTGAAAAGCTTCGTTCCT
>NC_036250.1:4104876-4106600 GCF_002742605.1 Olea europaea var. sylvestris
GACGTAATGAGTTTTACTTGGGTCCTTTCTTCAACAATGCGGAGGCAGTTGAACAGGCGGCGGTGGGTCAGCTGTTTCCTTGCACTCATGGCCCTCCTTTTCTGAATTCTTTGCCGCTGGGGCCAATTCGTGAAAGAGGTATTCGCACTTGGCCCAAATCTGACGTAGCTTTTCGTAGGTGGCATGCTCGTCTTGTGGGTCATGGTCCTACTAAGGCACTTTTTGATAGCGCTAGGATTTCTGATTTGTTGGAAGTCTCTATTCGCCCCCCTACTTTTGATTCAGCCCTTTTTCCGATTGCTCTGAGCTTTTGGTCCTCTGAATATAACACCTTTATTTTTCCTCTTGGCCCCATATCTATTACGTTAAGGGATGTTGGGGCCCCAGTAAATTTACCACCTTTGGGCGATACCATTTTCCCAGGCATCTTAGTTTCTGGTGGCGCCCCTCAGTTCGGTAAAAACTATACCGATTCTTATTCAAGCCTGCAGACACTCCACAATCATTCGAGTGCTGAGCCTACTCATGCTGAGCGAGTGGCCTTCCTTTTAGTTTGGCTTTGTAAATATGTATTATGCGTGCCTAGTATTAAGCCCTCTCTGAGTTATCTACCTATAGCGCACGAACTGGAGCGTGGTAGGCCTTTGAATTTATGTTCTTTGTTTTTGGCTGCTATTTATAGAGGCATGGCCTCTCTTCAGGCTCAATTGAAGAATGGTGCATCTCCTACTGGCAGTGGACCTCTTTGGTTCACTCAACTGTGGTTGAGATCCTATTTTCCATCACTTGGTGCTCCATCCATTTCTCGTCCTTCTGCTAGCTGTTATGGGCTAGCTATGGAGCCCTTAACTCCTGTAAGTATGTCCAGAAGAGACATTTTTTCATTCTTTTATTCTTTAGATTCAATCTCTTCCTTCTTCCCTTTTCCTCCTTTTTTGACTCCGGATTATGTACATCCTCCTTCCACTCTAGATAGCGCGAGTACCTCTCTGCTCATTTGGATTCAATTCTTAACTGGGAGGGAACTTTTCCACGATATCTTAACTGGGACCAACGCCAAAGCAGGGGTAGAAATTTATGCTCCCCAATTTTTTGCCCGGCAACTTGGTTTCGGCCAAACTTGGCCTGTTCCTCTTTGCTATTCGAAGAACTTAAACGACCGTTTTCATACCATTAATAAGGTGGAAGCAGAGGCTATAAACGCTCGCAACCTCCATTTATCGAGCCATTTTTCACTAGCCCCTTTTAATCCTTGTCATGCTACTCACCCTCTTTTCGAACAACTTTGGCCATCAGTGAAACGCAGATTATTTGCGACTGAGGCCAATCGTGCCTTTCATTCATTAGACCAACCGAGTATTTCTTCTCCTCCTCCTGTTTTGGTCACTCCTTTGTCTATTCAGAACCCTTCTCCTTCTCGTCGTACTAAACAATCTGCTCGTCCATCTTCTTCCCTCCCTGCCAAGCCAACTATGGCCAAGAGTGTTCCAAGCCGCAAACGGCCAGCTTCAACATCTCCCATTCTGGAGGATGATGTTGATGACGATGATGATGATGTCCCTCTTATCGTTAAAAGGAAGGTAATTAAATTGGTCTATTTATAAGTATATTTAAATTCGTCTATTTACAAGTATGCTCTTTCCCATCTGAAAATTTTTTGTGTACTGATGATCTTTTGGACTTTTCAGAAAAGCTCAGCTTCCCCTTCAAAGCCTTTGGCATTA
>NC_036250.1:4112158-4112421 GCF_002742605.1 Olea europaea var. sylvestris
TAGGTAATTGTTGGCCACGACAGGAGGCAACGTACCGAATTGGATAGTAAGGGGCTGATCTAGGTCTTCCTCATCCTTTTTGTTCCTCTCAAACCTCGATCTCCCAGAAGAGGTCTCTGGCAGTTCTTTTATTGATTCATCTGCACCAGTTTCTTTATTGCTCTTTAGGACGTTTTGATTGGCTACCTTGAGTAGTAGAGGTGCTTTAGGGTGTGGCATTCCTTGTTGCTGCCTCATCATCCGTCCGTAGTTTCGTTGGAAAC
>NC_036250.1:4114282-4122117 GCF_002742605.1 Olea europaea var. sylvestris
CTTTGCTTCTACGCCTTTTCTCCCTTTTATACCTCATAGACGATCTCTTTGTGATTAACTACTCTGAAAACTGCTTGATCGTCCTATAACTACCCACTTTCTTTGTAGTGGCCATTTTGTCATGAAACCGCCTTTTAACTGCTGTCATTATCTTTCATCGTCCAACTGCCTTCGATTGACTTCCTTGAGTTGTGGAACGTGATAAGGCTGCTTTAACAACTGCCTTGATAACTGCATTCCTTGATAATTACGATGCGTTATGTTTGTTGACACCTTAGGCGACTTGAAGGTTTGGGCGAGAGTAGAATAACAGCTCTGGGCGACCGTATGACACCCGTTCGTTCAGATTCTGAGCGACTTGCAAACTTGGGCGATGGCATTACCGCATTCTTGGGCCTCTTGTTTGGGCCTTCACCTTGACTCGTTTGATTGAACTTCATTCTTTGGGCTGTCTGTTTTGGGGATTCTCCAATTGGGCTTTACTCCTTGGGCTGTTCGACTTGAGCTGAATTTTTATGTGTCAACAGACACAACATATTCTGTTAATGGTAAAAGTCAAATCATCAAAAGGAGCTCCATAGCATGTATGCTGTTAGATAAAAATGAACCGGTACAGTCGTATAATTGTAAAGCTCAAATTCCTTAGTTCTCATAATGTTTATCTCTATGAGAACTGTAAATGCAACGATAGATCTTTTACATTCTAATAATCTTATCTGTTTATGGCCCATCCCGAATTAAATTCTATTTAGGTTAAAAAGCTTTCAACTATTCAATTCTATCTAGGGTGCGTTTGATTATCAATATTTTTTTTATAGAAAATATTATTCTTTCACCCAAATTTTCACTTTTGTGTTGTTTGATTGATATTTTATTCATAGAAAACATTTTCCGACTTTTGATTACATGACCATATTTTCTTTGAAAGTAAGGAAAATATTTTCTTTAGGGGGTTAGGTTTTTGTTTTTCAGGTAATTCTTTATTTCTCTCTCATTTACCCACCAATGAAAAATGAATATGCATAACATTTTCTAAATTAAAAATTAAATCAATTAAACACATTTAATTGATAATTTTCATGAAAATAAATTCTAGGCAATTTAATTGTCTAGAATTTATTTTCTTTCTATGTAAATTTTATGTTTGCAATCTAACACACACTTAATATTATTCCGTCCACATTCTTATTCGACCTACGGTACTACATGAATATTGTTGGACTTTGTGGAGCTTAGTCATAGTATATATACTCATCCCCATAACCACTTATCCCCGTAACTAGGGATATATTAGGCACTCTCTACGTATTAGGTCGCTCTATATTGATATGGGTGTATGCTCTCGTAATTTAGATAAATGCTTAATCTCTAGCACAATATTAATGTCACAACAATTTTCATTTCGGATATCAAATCTGTTCTTTGTAAGCATGCCTCATTCTTGAATCGGATGCAGAGGACTAGGGAGAGAGAACAATGCATGTTCAAGGGAAATACATATATTGCCCGAATCATCACAGAGATTTGTTGTTCAACAGATACAGATTATGTTAAGATTTATATATGGAATGTAACTGAGGAGGTGATTCCTGAATGAAGATTCATTCATTGAAGGTTATGGAAGAAGATTGTTCATGAACGAGGCATATTTAATTAGCAAAGAAGATTTTCTAAGATTTCTTGTGGTTTAGGGACATCCACCCTGAATATTGATTTACAAAAAACGAAATTTTTGGATGTCCTTTCTAGAAAAAAAATTTTCAAACTTGAAACTTATCAGAATTCTGATCGGTTTCTATCTCTAAGGATGATATCAATCATCCTTTTTCTATCAGTTTGTGACTTCAAACATAGAATTTGGGTAACAAATGTGGTTGACATTCTAATTACAATTGACAATCACATACGAATGTCAAAAAACAGTGATATACTATTACATTGACTTTGCAACTTGATCTGTGTTTGTCAAGCTTCACATTCAAAATTTAATGAACGGTTACAAGAACATGCTAAATTTTAATATTTTACATTTCATTTTTGATAAGGTTAAAGGGTTTGTAACATCAATGGTCACTGAAGTTTGGAGTAAATGACAAAATGATAATTAAAGAATTTTTCTTACATTAGTAGTAATTGAAGTTTCTAATGGTTATAGTGACTATGTGACGTCATTAAATGCCAACATGAATATTGTTATTCGGGATAATTACGCCCACAATCACTGAAGTTTCGAGTAAATTTCAAAATGATCGTTGTATTAATTTTATTATAGTAGTAGTCACTGAAGTTTCTAATTATTACTTTAATATTCACTCAAAAACATTTAACATTATAAGCCTTATTGGAAAAAAAAAATTAATTTTAAAAAATAATCTCTAAAAGTTCCAGTAGTACGGAGAGTATTGCTTAAAAGAAAGAATATATATAACGTTATAAGCCTTATTGAAAAAAAATAATTTTAAAAAGAAAAGATCCTTTAAAAGTTCCAGAGAATTGCTTAAAAGAGAGAAAAAATATATATAGACATATATAATGTAATAAATACTACATAATTATTGTCCTTTATAAAAATTATGTCATTATTTCTCAATTAATTACATTCATTAATTGACATTAACCTAGATTCAATGAATTTTCACTTAATGAATCCAAAGTTATTATAAATGAATTTATTCATATCGTGTATCTATAAATTTTAATAGGTGTTTAAATTTATGTATTAACAATTAATATTTATGTATCAAATGTAATATAAAAAGATTGCTCATTTATAGTATTTCATCATTACAAAAAATTTGAATCATAGAAATTGAATTTTGAGAGTACAATTTTATTCTCTTAAATTTCTATACTAAATTTTGTTTTCTAAATTCATTCGAGACTCATCAAATCCGTTAACAAATTGGTACAAAAGATTACTTTTACATCAATTATAAAGTATTTTAGAATATGTGCAATGCACGTTCAACTATTTTAACCCTCATACAATTCAATTAGTTCAATAATATCTTACTTTTCGTTTTTCGATATGTAATAAATATCACATAATTATTGTCATTTATGAAAATTATTTCATTAATTCATAATTAATTACATTCACATTATCCCAAATTCAATGAATTTTCAATTAATGAATCTTGAATTAAATGAATTTAGAGTTATTATAAATGAGTTTATTGACATTTACATATATAGAAATTTTAATGGGTGTTTAAATTCATGTATTAACAATTAATTTTTATGTATCAAATTTAATATAAAACGATTGCTCATTTATAATATTTCATCATTACAAAAAATTTGAATGATAAAAATTCAATTTTGAGATTACAATGAGTACAATTTTATTCTCTTAAATTTTTATGCTAAATTTTACCTTCTTAATCCACCCGAGACTCATCAAATCCTCCATAAAATTGGTACAAAATATTACTTTTACATCATATATAAGGTATTTTAGAATAACGTGCAATACACGTTCAACTTTAACTAATATATATATGTGTGTGTGTGTGCGCGCGTGTGTATACACACAGGCGCGGAGCCAGCACCCGGCGAGGGGGCGCGGCCGCGCGTGCTGGCTCCGCCGGAAGCTTTAGAACCGCTGGGTAGAAAACTGAAGAGTTGCAAAGCCGGCCGGAGAAGAAAGATGACAAAGGAAAGAGATGACCCCTTTTCCCTTTTTTTTTTTTTTTTTTTTTTTGGTTTGGGCTCAAGCCTGAAGTAATTGTTGCTGGGAATAAGCTGCTGGGAACAAACAAGAAGGAAGAAACCGCATGATAAACTACGAAGAAGATGCTGCATGAAGAAGAAAATGAGAAGGAAGCAATGATTTCATAAAATGGAACAGGTTTCTAGGTTTATAACATTATTGGGCCTACCTATTTAATATGTAGATTACGTCTTTTTTTGGCCCATTTAATTTTTATGTAATGAAATGATTGTTAAAAAATAATTAAAAAATCAAAATACTTAAAATACTCTTAATATTAGTTTTTCAAAAATTTTATATCTATATAGTAATTTATATTTTAAATAGCATATATTCAAATAAAATTTTATTTATTTAATTAATTTAATTTCCAGGTCGACCCCGATTTAACTTCAATTCGACCCTTCCCTCTTTTTTTTTTGGCGAATCAATGTCTGGTCTGATTTTCAAAGCATTGATATTTATAGAGGAAAAAAGACTACAGAAGGTACAATAATCATAATAATTAGGATTATAGGAATACAATTATCATTCATTAATTAGTATTTAATTTACAACAATCCCCTTAAAATAACTCATTATACAATAATTAGCATTTAATGTTTTGCAACTTCTATTGTCGACTGCCGACTGCAAGCCAAGTCCAAGTGTCGTGAGTCTGGTGACTGGTGACTCTTTCTCCCTCTTTAGTTATTTTTATTTTGTTTTTGTTTAATTTTGTTGGCTACTTAACTTGTTGATGTTGAGTATTGACTAACGAATGTTAATTATGTTATGATTATTGTTTCGGGAATTTATGTTTGCGAATTATGATTTATTATAAGTAATTTATGTTTTAATGAGGAATGATTATTGTTTCAAGAATTTATGTTTATGAAATTATTTTCGCGAATTGTGATTTATTATAAGTAATTTATGTTTTTACAAGGAATGATTTATGTTTCAGGAATTTATGTTTACGAAATTATGTTCGTGAATTGTGATTTATTATAAGTAATTTATGTTTTAACGAGGAATGATTATTGATTTGAGAATTCATATTTACGAATTGTGATTTATGATAAGTAATTTATATTTTATTGAGGAATGATTATTGAATAACTTTTTCGGACTATTACGATCGTTGATTATCGACGGTCAACTTCCGCTCTAGCTGGATTTCGATCCTGGATTCGCCCCTGTATACACACACACACACAGAGATATATATAATTTATGTATGTATATTGTTTTACTTATCCACACACTATGGACTCTAAAATTATTTACACACACACATATATATAATGTATGTATGTATATTGTTTTGCTTATCCACACACTATGGACTCTAAAATTATTGCACAACATTACATAATAATAATGTTCTGATTCTTAGTCACATTAATAATAAACTCTGATTCTTACTCACATGCCGATGTCTCCAATGTTCATCCATATTAAGAGCAGAACTCCCCCTTCCATTCCATTTGTGATAAACAATTAACATTGTCAGCACTTTGTTACATTCATGTTTTTATTTTTTTTTCTCCATGTACTATTCTTTTGTTGCTTGAAATGAAAAGGTGCTATAGAATTCTCAAAATATTTCAATAAATTAGGAGTCAAATTTAGATCTTCCATTGTTAATGGTTATCAATGTTGAGTTGTTGAACGATAAAATATAAATTCATAAAAGGAACGAAGAGGAAATCAAAATGATAAGTGGATATCAATCATATTAAAATGGGTAAGAAAGAATTGACAATAAACACGAAGTAGAGGTGGTATTGATTGAGTTTAAATTAAAGAACTATGAATTAGGTAATTGAGACATATTTTGTTGGATTTAAAGAGACTTCCATTCATTATACTAAAATTAACATGACTTACTTTTTTTTTTTTTTTAAATTCAAACCACATTATAGAGGTATTTTACTAATAACAAAAAAATTAAAGAGAAAGCAATAGCTGGAAGGGGACATAAACCAAACATCTTGCAACAGAAGAGTATAATTTCATTTCAAGACGGGAAGTATGAAAAAAACGTGATAGTAAATCAATTAAACACGAGTGTGTATCCCGATGATCTAGTCCTCATAAATCTGGTATTCATACTTCTTGTGAGATAAATGTCTTAATCATAATAATCAATGTACTAGGGATCACCAATGGAGGAGGGTTCGCCTTTGGGAAGAGTCCCACCAAATGGCAAGTGAAAAGGTGGGACACCGTGCCGCATCTGGCTGAATTAGTAAGCAGATTTGAACACAAGTTTGTTCTATCAACTTCAACATTAACTATACAATCATCGAAATCCATATCGTCCTCTAACGTGACTTGTTTTAATTGCTAAAGATATCGTCTTTTAATAGACTTGACAAAATTATAAATTGTTAGGAAGAGGACTTAGTGAATTGAACCCAAATTAATTTGAATACTACTTTTAAACTTGCATAATGTTGTTATGCGTCACTTGTTGCAACATATCGCCGCCCACACCCATGACGAATCTTGAATTTGTTATTCTGTTTAGAAAATTTGCATCAATTTCCAAGGAATGAGAAGATTATAAATGTAGCTTATGCTATAACTGTTTCCTTGTCTGCCCAAAATACAGCTCAATCTGCCACCTCATTCTATTTCTGATTAAAAAAAAAAAATTGAATTTGTGATCTATAATAATTTTTTCTCTTCACCAACCCTATTTGTTCCTCACCAAAAAAAATCTAGGCTAGGTACGTAAAGCTGGCAATATATGTATATTTCTTGAAAGTTTATGGGGTCCAAAATTTTATAAGATAGATAAATATTGGTATTATTGGTGACTATTTTGATCAAAATAATATTAGACAAATATGGAATACCTAATATTGTAGTTTGCCAATATTAAAGAGGGAAAATTGCCACCGAGGTATCAAATCTTTCGTTTATTAGTAGACATTGTCCAAAAATTTCGTTTGTGCCACCCACAGCCTCAAACCTTTCAAAAATATGTACTTGGGGTCCAAATGGATAGTTTTCATTCGTTTGACCGTTAGTTGAACCAAGGAAGGTGGACTTTGATTGATTTTGACCAAATTAAAATGGGTAAAATGGTAAATTTGCTATTATATACATAATATAATTTAAAAAACTAGAAATAAAAATAAAACAAAATAAAATAAAAATTAAAAATCATCTTCTTCCTCATCTCACCCCCACCCCCCATCCAACCTAAACTAACCTACAGAAGATGGAATCGCCTCTTTATCAGCAACATCATCAACACCCATACTTCTTATATACCACACACCCCGCTCCCTACTCTAAACCATAACAATCCATTCTCTCTAATCTTCTTTCCAATTCTGTCGGTCAGAGAAAATTGGAATTTTCTTCAACCGTCAAATCTGACAATATTTGTAATAATACTCACAAACGAGAAGTATGGTTGAAAATCTTGAATCGGAGTTCCAATTGATTTTAAATCTCATCGATAAATACACTTTATTTCAAATCTTGAATCGGAGTTCAAATTGGAATTTTCTGCAACCATGAAATTTGGCAATATTTTATTTTGTTTTATTTTATTTCTATTTTTGGTCGTGGTTGCTCACTGTTACGCAATGTGGAATGGGGTTTTTGGTGTAGGTTTGATGGTTGTGGTGGCAGTTGGTTCTGTGGCTGTGGTTGTGGTTGGTCGGCGGGAGTTGGTGTCGTTGTTGCTAGTTTTGGGTGACGGATTTGGGCAGTGGTTTTGGGTGGGGTGGGGTGGGGTGGGGTTCCATCTTCTGCAGGTTAGTTTAGGTTGGGTGGGCGTGGGGGGTGAGATGAGGAAGAAGATGATATTTTTAAGTTGGTCAAATTTATCTTTCTACCCTTTTAAGTTGGTCAAAAATTGGTTAAAATTCAATTTTATTGGTCAACTAACGGTCAAGCGGAGAGGTTTCCATTCATTTGGATCTCAGGTGCATAGTTTTGAAAGGTTTGGGACTGTAAGTGGCACAAACAAAATGTTTGGACCAAGTCTGCTAATAAATGAAATGTTTGGTACCTCGACTGTAATTTTCCCTATTAAATATGCAGTATTGAATGAATAACATGACAAATGTCAAAGTTCAGAACTAAAACCTATACATATTTGATTTTGTTAGAACATCAA